>NW_024070201.1:5975834-6194409 GCF_014754425.2 Oryx dammah
CATAGTTGTTGTTCAGTCGCTAAGTCATGTCTGACTCTTTGCAACCACATGAACTGCAGCACACCAAGCTTCTACGTCCTTCACTATCTCCCTGAGTTTGCTCAAACTCATGTCCATCGAGTCAGTGATGCCATCCAACCATCACATCCTCTATTGCCTCCTTCTCCTTTTGCCCTCAATCTTTCCCAGCATCAGGGTCTTTTCCAATGAGTCTGCTTTTCACATTAGGTGGCCAAAGTATTGGAGCATCAGCATGAGTCCTTCCAATGAATATTCAGGTTTGATTTCCTTGAGGATTGACTGGTTTGATCCCCTTGTAGTCCAAAGGGACTCTCATCAGTCTATTCTTTCAAAATTCTTATAAATCCAGGTTTTTATGTAACAGCCGAAGCACCTGTATCATATAGAAATCAATTTTTTTCATATTTAGTTGAAATTCTTTGACAGTCATAAAAAGTTCAAATATATCTAGGCCATGAGTTTGACTTTTTAGACTATGAGTTGACAGCACTTCTTCATGAGTTTGGAAGTCCTCTGAGACTAAACATAACCAAAGTATTAATTAGGCATGACTCATCCTAAGCACTTGAAATGTGTTAAAGAAAGTTCTTGCAGTCTTTCCAATTCTGAATCAATTGATCTTTGATATTCTTGAAAAGGGCTTGTACCTTACAGATGATTGTTCAGTGGCTTTATTGAAGATATTTTGTTTTTTGTAAAATGCAATTTTTTTTACTCCTTTCCTAGTAATTTTATAATATTTCCATACCTGAAATGGATTTCTTTTACCATGTTGCCATCTAAAAAATTAGTTTCTTTTTTTGTGCAAGAGTCTAAGTCATTTAACGGCTAGCTAAAGTTATAAGCTCACATTAAATATAATTTTTAAAAATTTTGTTGGATATTCATTTCTGATTTCTGATAACTAATTTAGTCTATTCTTTTCAAATTTTTTTGACTGCTAGAGGAAACTTATCAAATGCACCATGTTTTTTCTGTTAATGTCTGTAATACTGTCTGCTTCATCATCTTAAAGAAAACTTACACATCAAGCAAATAGCTTTTTCATTTTGTTTAACCCCAAAATCTGCAATTACCGTGCTTTGTGAAATTTGGGACACATCTTCTCTCAATTTTTTTTTTTCCTTTATTGCTTTGTTTGTGCGACTGGCTTCTCCATCTCCATTTGATTCTACATCAGTGCTAACTGCTGCTAAGTCACTTCAGTCGTGTCCAACTCTGTGCGACCCCATAGACGGCAGCCCACCTGGCTCCCTCGTCCCTGGGATTCTCCAGGCAAGAACACTGGAGTGGGTTGCCATTTCCTTCTCCAATGCATGAAAGTGAAACATGAAAGTCAAGTAGCTCAGTTGTGTCCAACTCTTAGCAACCCCATGGACTGCAGCCTCCCAGGCTCCTCTGTCCATGGGATTTTCCAGGCAAGAGTACTGGAGTGGGGTGCCATTGCCTTCTCCATCTACATCACTAGTATGCCCTAATTTTAAACATAAAATTTTGTTTACACTTAACTTTTGAATAAGATCAAAAGCATAATTGTTTTAATTAAAATTATAAATATTTCCATTTGATTACTATTTTCATAACTATCACTGTAACTTGTGTTTTCTGCATAAACATCTAATAATCTTGTTGCAATGTTACATCGTTGTGTAGGAAAAATCTCTTAAATAATTTTGTTTATACCAAGTAGATTGCTAGCACACTCTAGCATCACAAAAACATCTTACATAATTTGTTAAAGTGAAACATAGTCCTCTCAGAACAATGGGGTTGTACTTAATGAGTACATTTTTACTTTGGTTCAGTTTTTAAATTCTAAAATAAATAAGTTTAAATTAAACTGAAATTAACAATCCAGTTCCTCAGTGGTGCTAGCCACATTTCAAATGTTCAGGAGCCCACGTGGTTAGTGCCCACTAAATTTGACCCTACAAATTTACACCATACTTGCTTGGTCCTGGCCTGCCTTTTTTTTTTTTTTTTTTTTTGGCAGAGCCCCACGGCTTGCAGAATCTTACTTACCCTACCAGGAATTGAAGTCAGGCCCACAGCAGTGAAAATGCCAGATCCTGACCACTGGACTGCCAGGGAATTCCAGGCCTGACTTGCTTCTGAACCCCAGCTGTGACCCTCTATTTGCTCTGCGTTAGACTCTGTCTCTCCTGATGGACGTTAATTAGCTTGCCTGCATCTCACAGCCCCTCACTGCACTCATCTAAATTGGACAATCAAGTTTATGCTTCGGCTTTTGGTCCCATTCTCTGGCAGCAGCTACTTGGTGAATATTTCTCCCAGTCTGAATCCCATGGAGGGAGGAGGGAATAAGATGATCTAAACGTTAGTAAGAAGAAAACAGAGGTCAACATAATGAGGAGGCTATAGAAAGCAAGTAGCCACTCTGAATAATTCTTGTTTCTTGTTTCAGACACATGACCTTAAAAAACTTGCAGAACATATTACTTAACTATTGATATAATTATTTTTGAAAATCACAAAATAGTGGACGAACTGGAAATGAGCTAAGATTTCTAATTTTAAGAAAAGGGAAGGAAGGGACTTCTGCAGACAGTTGACAGAGTAAATAAATGTAATAGCCGTCTGAAGGAAAATTCTATTATGAATTAGTCAAAGTGGTGTGTAAGCTTTAAGAAAATGAAGAAGTGCTCACCATGAGAGAGTCTGCAATCACAAGGAAAGATCTGGACCTGGCACGCCCACTTCCTGTTTTGATAAGCTCTGACTTGTAGCAATTGTCTGAATCTATATCTTTGTGGCAAATGAACAGCATCTGGCTGGATGAGGGTATATGTGGTGTTGATTTGTATCTGACGTTCAGTCCAACTTGAAGTTTGTCAAACAGACTATTTTCCCTCCCTGCAGATTTTAATGATATCTTGGAGCCTGATCTCAAATTTTTTCTTTGCAATATTACAGTGAATATAGTGAAGAGTAGATTGGATGAAAATACTGCCCATCATTTTTATAAGCAGCAGAAGTCTAGGATTGATACCTGTAAAATCAAAATAGTCTTAGATCTTCAGCTCTCAGCAGGTGAGATTTGTAGTGTAAATGACCCACTTGGGGCATAAAATAGCTCAAGAATAGAATTGCAGAGCTGTGGTTTGTAGTGTAGCCTGTGTTAACCTGATCATCCCAAAGTAGGATGGAATATGAGGGCTGTATAGTTTCTGGGAAGAGGGATGCGATAAGGGAAGCCTCCAGTTAGTGTAGTTGCTGGAATTCTAGACCCATGCAAATCACTTCCCCTGGGCAGCTTCTGGGTGGCTTCTTTCCTCCCAGGAGCCAACAAAGATCCCGTCAGTAGCTGGCATGGCTCTGGTATTGCTGTCTTGTGGCTTCTGACCCTGCCTGGCTGCTGTTATTGTTGCCACTTCTGCTGGGCACTGTCCCACAGCTCGTCTGCCCCCGCCCCCCCAGGACACAGACCAATGCTTGGCACACAGAACACACTTCATACGTATTTGTTAGATGAATGAATGAATGAAAATGTCAGCTTAATACAAAGAACTTAGTAACCACAAGTGTTTTTCTAAATGGAAAGGACTTCCCCCAAAAGCACTGAGTTTCCCATGACTTGAGCGATATCTGCTGGTCTGGAATATTGGGCAACACATTCAGCTGCTAATCGGAAGCAGGGAGGAAACCGGAAGAAAGGCTATATTTGCATATAATGTGACCACTACAGGGTTTCAGATATAACTGTAGTTGAATTTTTCATAAGTGCAACTGGTTTCTCTCTCCATTCCCCAACTCTCTTCCCATTTGTGAATTTCTCTCCCTCTCTAGCTCGCACTTGCAGGGACCCGTGCTCTGTCTCTCTCTCAAACACACACACACACACACACATACACACACACACACACACTTTTATGGAATCTGGATGCTGCTGCCTGCTCCCTTGTCCCTTGAGATCTAGATTGCCTTGAGCCCAAGTTTCATGGCCCAGGGTTATTCAAGATTTCTATGAGTTTCTGGAAAGTCATGTGTTCTCATACCCCGAGCGCCCTCCCCCCAAATCCTGCATCTACACATGCCCTCTCTGTCCAACCAGCATCCGACAGAGGTGGAACCTATCCTTTTCATCATTCTCCACAAAGTACACAGTCTTTACAGAATCACTGGGGTCCACCCTGTCACCGACTGCCCAGAACAGCTTTCGTGAGGCCCCATGAGACACGCTTCCACCAGCCCTCCATCTAGCCTTTTCCTCCCACCTCTTCCCTCCACTTCCCTCATTTCTCACTTCCCTCACTCTTCCCTTCTCTCTTTCACTCTTCTCTTCTCCTACCCTCAACTTCTCCCCTCTCCCATCTTTCCTCTACAATGAAAAGCACCAAATTCCTTTGTTCTATAAAGTATTGATCCAATGGACACCCACCATTTACCGGAGCTTCCAATGGACACTCACCATTTACCCAAACATTTACCTAAGTGTCTTTGTTCCAAACAAAAACAATTCCTTATGTACCAAGAGCTGTGGGACAAACTGTCAATATGATTTTTTAAATTGCCTTCTGTTACACCTGCAGCAAATTTTGAGCTCTTATTATTTGCCAGACTTAATAATGTTTAATTTTTACAGCATGGATTGACACCAAGAAATGTAGCGTCAGACTTAATCCATAAATGCTAAGTGAATTCTTGTTTAGAATATTCTGAAAATTAGGCATTAAAAAGATCTGACCACTAAACTTTCTGGGTAAAGGGGAGCTGACTTACTATATGTAGCATGAAAGTGTTAGTCATTCAGTCAGGTCCAACTCTTTGCAAACCTATAGACTGTAGCCCACCAGGCTCCTCTATCCATGGCATTCTCCAGGCAAGAATACTAAAGAGGGTTGCCATTTCCTTCTCCAGGGGATCTTCCCAACCCAGGGACTGAACCTGGATCTATTGCCTTGCAAGCAGATTCTTTACCATCTGAGACTAAATCCAGTTCCCTCCTCCCCCATGTGAATCATCTTTTAAAAAATTTATTATCTTTTCTGATTATAACACTAATACATATGTACTCATAAAATTATAAACTATGGACAGTTAGGATAACGATGATGATAGCTGACATATTTTGCGTACGTACTGTGTGCTCAACACTCTTCTAAGGGCTTCATATATATCACCATGGAGTAGCATCGCCTCTATTTGTTACTAATGAGACTGAGAGGCACAGGGTAGTTACCCTGATTTCCTAAGATCACACCACCAAAATATAATAGCGAATAATCATGTCATCCAGATGCAATCATCATTTTGGAGAGTTATTTTTGATGCTTTTCTATCATTAAATCCTTTAAATGATATTTTGAATCACTATTTTGTAACATGCATTTTATATGTAACTTTATTACAGACATGTAACTTTATTGCATGGTAGATTTCCATGACAATAAACAAACATTTATACCATTTTTATGATTATACAGTGAAGTACCATAATATAGCCATTATACAGTATTTTAAACAATGTTGAGGTGAACATCTATTCATTCACTTTCTATTCACTTGGTCTGATATTTTACCTTGACACAAAATTCAAGAAGCACTGTCAGTGAGTCATTTCAACAGATCAAGAGTATATCTCGGCTGACTTTATTTAAAGGACTAAGATCGTTTTTTTACTTTTTTAATATATTTCTTCTTTGTATTCCTTTTCTAAATTGAACACTAATAACATTTATAACTGTTTTCCCAGTTGAGCAAAAAACCAAACCTTTATATTCTGTCTTTTCCAGTCAAACTATTAGTTAATTCTTCAAAAGTAAGCGCAATACATTTTACCTTGGGCTCGCCCGGCTTCTTCACATTTGTGACACTTGAAACACTCAACAATGAACTTTGGTTTAGAGCTGATTCTAGCACCTTCTAGTGGTAACAAGGAGAAACCTAGGGAAGATAGTTTGGGTTGCTTCTTTTTTAACACAAAAAACCCCATAAACATCAATCTGTAGCTTCGTGGTATTTTTACTTTTCTTTTCTTCAGATAGCTGCAGAAACTGTGAAACAAACAAACAAAAAAACCACCACTAAAATAGTGTGAAGTCAATTTGGGACATAAATTTCATCATAAAGGTCAAGATGTTTCAGGAAATTTTAGGTGCTTTTTTTTTCTAGGTGGCAACTTTTCACAATGTCTCAGATTTTTGAACAGCTGCTTTACACTGTAATTGTCTTTGTGGTTAATTACTTTTTATATAGCCTCCAGCTCGGCATTATACTGACTTATGTTTGAACAGAAATGCTGATAGGACGGTATTGTGCTAAATCACATCCATCTGGCAACAAGAATAGAAGATGTGACATTGCACATTTAGGAACAAAAGAAAGACAATCTGGCCGTACTAAGACTGGAAAGCACTGGAGAAGAATTCGCCCGCTGCTTCTCCCAACAGCATTTCCTGCACCGGACAGCACCCAGATCTCTCCCCACATTAGGATGGACAGTTTAAATGCCATGATGAAGACTTTCTCTTTGATGTGGTTCAGAACTTTGGACATAATTAATCTGACATTTCCCTTGTATGGAAAATCTTCCTAATTTTTTCTTAGTTGCTTGTGACTTTGAAAACGTCACGAGAGAGGGTTTTATTGTTCTGAGAACTGGATCTAAGGCTACAGCAGGACCATAATCACGGGGGGATTTGAGGATGAGGTAAATTCTAACTACCTCTGGCTGTGTCCTTTCTGTTTCTATCACATTCCTCCCCGCCAGAAGCTCAGGCAACCTCTCTCCCTCTTCTTGATACCACAGGAAGTCAGGGACATGAGCAGTTCACCTATGGTTGGCTCAAAACCTCCTCTTCACAGCAGAGAACACGGCCACTGCGTGGTACAATCCACCCCTTCCTCTCTGGCAGGAGGTTGTGATGAAAGGACAGTCGTTGCTGTGCAGAAGTCAGCCACTGCTATTACTGCTGTTGTGTACATTTCTCTGTGTCATCGGTATTTACAAAGGGCTCTCTTTTATTTTAGGCACTGGTGACACTACCATGAAAAGACAGATACAATCCTGACCTCAGTGAGCTTACATTGTAGTTGCTGCTGCTGCTGAGTTGCTTCAGTCGTGTCTGGCTCTGTGTGACCCCATAGATGCCAGCCCACCAAGCTCCTCCATCCCTGGGATTCTCCAGGCAAGAATACTGGACTGGGTTACCATATCCTTCCCCACACTGTAGTTGGGGAGGTGTGCAAATAAACAAGTGTGCTCAGAAAGAAAAGAAACAGGAGGGGAGGTAGATAGCAGTGATTCTAGAGAACTAGTCAGAGAAGCCCCTCTGAGGATATTTGAGCTGAGACCTGAAATGACAGGGTGAGCCGTGTTGGGAGGGAAGGGGGCTAGAGCACTCCTGCGTTGCCTCACCCACTGCCTCCTCTCTGCTTGCTCTGTCCTCTGCCTGGAACTTTCTCTTCCTTCTGCACCTCCAAAGTCACGTCTGTCCTTCCAATCCCCAGCGTCACATTCTTAAAAATGTTCTCAGGAAACTCTTACAGCTACTGCTCCTCACTCTGTGTCCAAACAAAATTTTGTTTATACCTCTGTCACAGAGAAGGGGAAAGGAAGAAGTATTTTTTGACCACCTACTGTGGGCCAGGAACTGTACTAAATTATACACACACACACACACATATATATATATAACTGTCCTAAAGCATACAAACACACATATATAACTATACTAAAGTATATATATACTTTATATATACTGGGATTCCCTTGTAGTTCAGTCGGTAAAGAATCTGCCTGCAATGCAAGAGACCCAGGTTTGATCCCTGTGTTGGGAAGATCCCCTGGAGAAGTAAATGGCATCCCACTCCAGTATCCTTGGCTGGAAAATCTCATGGACAGAGGAGCCTGGTGGGCTGTAGTCCATGGAGTTGCAGAGTCAGGCACAACTGAGCGACTAACAGTCACTTACTTACACACACACACACACACACACACACAAATATATATATATATACTGGTTCAGTGAAGGCTGTGCTTCCACTGTGAAGCTTATGGCTTTACTGTGCCCCATTTTGTTGGCTTGAAAAATTAGGGAGTTGGAACAGAACAGATAATATCTAAGATTAATTACAAAGAAAAATTCGCGTGTGCTTCTCTAACCCCTAGCATTCTGAGGGCTGGCGGGGGGGACAAAGTTTCAGCCAGGAGGGGCAGGATCATGGAGGTCTGGACACGTGTGATTGATGTGATCGGGGCACACCCGTCAGTAGGGACTGTTTCAGCGCTGTGGAGACGCGCAGCACAGACCCAAGAAAAGACTGCCACCCAGTGGCAGCTCACTGGAACTTACCAACCACCCATCCAGTATCTTTCACGTGTCTGCTAGTGTCAGGCACTCCAGTACTCTTGCCTGGAAAATCCCATGGACGGAGGAGCCTGGTGGGCTGCAGTCCATGGGGTCTCAAAGAGTCGGACACGACTGAGCAACTTCACTTTCACTTTTCACTTTCATGCATTGGAGAAGGACATGGCAACCCACTCCAGTGTTCTTGCCTGGAGAATCCCAGGGACGGGTAGTCTGGTGGGCTGCCGTCCATGGGGTCGCACATGACTGAAGCGACTTAGCACGTCAAGTACTTTCTCTTTCTTCAATTCTTAAAATTTCTAAGACCATGTACTATTTTTAAAGTGTGCTTAAATGGTTTTCTTATGCTATGGAACATCGTGTGGAAAAATAATAAACTACAAATTAAATATTTTACTATTAATGAACATGAGACTTTAGGCATTTTATTCTCATAATAAAGAATCTGACTCCATTTTTCATGTTTGCTGGCAAATGTTGAGCCTTACTATTTCCTTCTCTTTACCCCACATCTGGGAAAGTTATAAGAAGTCCTGGTGTTTCCTCTTTTGGTACTGAAGGCAAGTTCAGTGCAAGCCTTGGCCTTCATCAGGACCCCTCCTCTTGATCCCAATGAAAATAGAGTCAGTCTCCTATCCCTGCTCTCTCAGGTAGCCATTCATGGATCAGCTCAGAAGCCACTCTGTTCTCCCCAGAACGGCTCATTATGAGCTTAATAAGCCTTCACAAGCAATCTTGAGAAAGAAGAACAAGCTTGAGGCATCACATTCCATGATTTCAAACTATGTTACAAAGTTATAGTAACTGAAACTGTATGATGCTGGCATAAAAACAGACACACAGATCAATGGAACAGAATAGAGAGCCCCGAAATAAACCCATACCTATGTGGGCAATTAATCTATGGCAAAAGAGTCAAGAATATACAATGGGTATGGACATTCTTTTCAACAAATAGTTTTGGGAAACTGGCCTGTCCCATGCAGAAGAATAAAAGTGGACCATATCAATACCATACACAGAAATAAACTCAAAATGAATTAAAGACTCAAATGAAAGACCTAAAACCATAAAACTCCTAGAAGAAAACTTAAGCAGTAAACTCCTTGAGAGAAATCTTGGTGATGATATTTTTAATCTGACACCAAAAGCAAAACTAAACAAGCAGGGTTAGGTCAAACCAAAAAACTTCTGCACAGGAAAAGAAACCATCAACAAAATGAAAAGGCAACCTACTGAATGCAGAAAATACTTGCAAATCATATATCTGAGAAGGGGTTAGTATCCAAAATATATAAAGAACTCATACAACTCAATAGTAAAATAACAAAAGCAAGCATACAAACAAAAAAACACAAACAATCTGATGGAAAAATGGGCAGAAGATCTGAGTAGACATTTTTTCCAAAGAAAAGAAACAGATGGCCGACAGGCGCATGAAAAAGTGGTCAACACTGCTAATGATCAGGAAAAGGAACCCAAAATCACAATGAGATATCACCTTGCTTCTGTCAGGATGGCTAAAATTGAAAAGACAAAAAATAACAAGTGTTGACAAGAATGTAGAGAAAAGGAAACCACAGAACACTGTTGGTGGAAATGTAAAGTGGTACCGCTGCCATGGGAACCAGCACGGAGCTTCCTTTAAAAAATTAAAACCAGAAGTACTGTATGATCTAGCAGCCCCACTTCTGGTTGTTCAGCTGAAGAAAAGAACACACTGGCCCCAAAGTGATATACATGCATTCTTCAGGTTTCTTGCCTCATTATTTGCCACAGCCAGGATATGGAAGCAACCTGTGTCCATCAACAGATGAACAGATAAAGACGGTATGCACAATAGAATATTATTCGGCCATGTAAAAGAAGGGAATCTCGCCATTTGCTACAATATGGATGAACTGTGGGGGCAGCCCACAAAGGGAAATAGTGTCAGACAGAGAAAGACAAATATCATATGATCTCATTTATAGGCGTAAATTCGGAAAGACCTGAATCCTCAGACACAGAGAACAGATTGGTGATTGCCAGAGGAAGGGGGTGGGCCATAGAGAAAGTAGATAAAGGAGGTCAAAGTGTGTAAACTTCCAATTTTACAATAAAATATGTCATGGGAATACAGTTAACAATACTGTAAATTACATATCTGAAAGTTTATAAAAGAGTAAATCTTAAAAGTTCTCATAATAAGAAAAAGAAATGTGTAACTATGTACGGCAACAGTCGGTAAAGAATTCCCCTGCAATCCACCTGCAATGTGGAAGACCTTGGTTCAATTTCTGAGGGTTCGGAAGATCCCCTGGGGGAGGGCATGGCAACCCACTCCAGTATTCTTGCCTGGAGAATCCCGTGGACAGAGGAGCCTGGCAGGCTATGGTCCATGGGGTTGCAAAGAGTCAGACACAACTGAGTGACTGAGCCCAACAAGCACAGCATATGGCAATTAGATTAATTGTGGTGATCATTTCACAAAATATGCAGTCATTATGTTATACATGTGAGGTGTAACATCAATTACACCTCACTGAAAGTAATACTAATAACAAATAAAAAGCACAGCTACCCAGTGATAAGAAGCAAACAAATAAAAAAAACCTTTTCATACCCTCTTGGTGCAGGTATGAAATAAATAGTCTCCACATCCAAATTAAATTTGGGAGGAAAGGAAGAATTCTTCCTACCTTTATATGATGGCCACAACAATTCTGTTTTTTGAAATATGACAGCATGTTAAGCATGTTAGTCGCTTAGTTGTATCTCTTTGAGACCCTATGGACTGCAGCCTGCCAGGCTCCTCTGTCCATGGGATTCTCCAGGCAAGAATACTAGAGTGAGGTGCCATTTCCTTCTCCAGGGGATCTTCCTGACCCGGGGATCAAAACCAGGTCTCCCGCATTGCAGGCAGACGCGTTAACCTCTGAGCCACCAGGGAAGCTCAAATGGGTGTGTTGCCTTCCTGTCGGGGAAACGAACCCCGGTCTCCTGCGTGACAGGCGGGGATACTCACCACTATACTAACGAGGATGGCTAAGAAAGGCCAGGAACAGATTCCTTGTCATACAACTGTTGATTCTTGTCCTGCATACAGATTTCTCAGGAGGCAGGTCAGATGGTCTGGTAGTCCCATCTCTTGAAGAATTTTCCACGGTTTGTTGTGATCCACACAGTCAAAGGCTTTGGCAGTCAATAAAGCAGAAGTAGATGTTTTTCTGGAACTCTCTTGCTTTTTCAATGATCCAACGGATGTTGACAATTTGATCTCTGGTTCCTTACCTTTTCTGAATTCAGCTTGAACATCTGGAAGTTCACAGTTCATGTACTGCTAAAGCCTGGCTTGGAGAATCGTGAACGTTACTTTGCTAGTGTGTGAGATGAGTGCAACTGTGTGATAGTTTGAGCATGCTTTGGCATTGCCGTTCTTTGGGACTGGAATGAAAACTGACCTTTTCCAGTCCTATGGCCACTGCTGAGTTTTTCAAATTGCTGGCATATTGAGCACAGCACTTTCACAGTATCATCTTTTAGGATTTGAAATAGCTCAACTAGAATTCCATCACCTCCACTAAGATTATTCATAGTGATGCTTCCTAAGACCCCCTTGACTTTGCATTTCAGGATGTCTGGCTCTAGGTGAGTGATCACACCATCGTGGTTATCTGGGTCATGGAGATCTTTTCTGTACAGTTCCTCTGTGTATACTTGCCACCTCTTCTTACTGTCTTCGGCTTCTGTTAGGTCCATACCATTTCTGTCCTTTATTGTGCCCATCTTTGTATGAAATGTTCCCTTGGTATCTCTAATCTTCTTTAAGGGATCTCTAGTCTTTCCCATTCTATTGTTTTCCTCTATTTCTTTGCACTGATCACTAAGGAAAGCTTTCTTACCTCTCCTTGTTTGGAACTCTGCATTCAGATGGGTATATGTTTCCTTTCGTCCTTTGCCTTTAGCTTCTCTTCTTTTCTCAGCTATTTGTAAGGCCTCCTCAGACAACCTTTTTGCATTTTTTTCTTGGGGATGGTCTTGATCACTGCCTCCTGGACAATGTCACAAACCTCCATCCATAGTCCTTCAGGCACTCTGTAAAATCGAATCCCTTGAATCTATTTGTCACTTCCACTGTACAACCATATGGGATTTGATTTATGTCTTACCTGAATGGTCTAGTCATTTTCCCTACTTTCTTCAGTTTAAGAAATTGAAGATTTCTTAAATTAAATTTATTCTTTAAATTTAATTTAATTTAAAAAGTTAAATTTAATTTAAATAAAATTCTTTAAATTAATTAAATCTTAGGAAATAAAGATTTCTTTAAAAAAATATGACACTGAAAGATGAACTCCCCAGGTTGGTAGGTGCCCAATATGCTACTGGAGATCAGTGGAGAAATAACTCCAGAAAGAATGAAGAGACAGAGCCAAAGCAAAAACAATGTCCAGTTGTGGATGTGACTGGTGATGGAAGTAAAGTCCAGTGCTGTAAAGAACAACATTGCATAGGAACCTGAATGTTAGGTCCATGAATCAAGGTAAATTTGGAGTGGTCAAACAGGAGATGGCAAGAGTGAACATTGGCAGTTTATGAATCAGGGGACTAAAATGAACTGGAATGGGCGAATTTAATTCAGATGACCATTATATCTACCACTGTGGGCAAGAATGCCTTAGAAGAAATGGCATAGCACTTATAGTCAACAAAAGAGTCCGAAATCCAGTGTTTGGGTGCAATCTCAAAAATAACAGAACAATCTCTGTTCATTTCCAAGGTAAACCATTCAATACCACAGTAATCCAAATCTATGCCCCCAACCAGTAATGCTGAAGAAGCTGAAGTTGAATGGTTTTATGAAGATTTACAAGACCTTCTAGACCTAACACCAAAAAAAGGTGTCCTTTTCATCATAGGGGACTGGAATGCAAAAGTAGGAAGTCAAGAGATACCTGAAGTAACAGGCAAATTTGGCCTTGGAGCACAAAATGAAGCAGGGCAAAGGCTAACAAAGTTTTACCAAGAAAACACACTGGTCATAGCAAACACCCTCTTCCAACAACACAAGAGAAGACTCTACACAAGGACATCACCAGATGGTCAATACCGAAATCAGATTGATTATATTCTCTGCAGCTGAAGATGGAGAAGCTCTATACAGTTAGCAAAAACAAGACTGGGAGCTGACTGTGTCTCAGATCATGAACTCCTTATTGCCAAATTCAGACTTAAATTGCAGAAATGGCTTTCCTATATTCAAAAGAGAAGGAACACCCTGGTCTCCAAAGACAAGAGACACCAAGAATCCAAATGAGCAGACTTTGCCCAGTCTCTCCCCATTTACTGTACATAGCTCATTCTCCTTAGCCTATTATATCTTTCTACTCTATGGTATCTTTGTGAAAGTGAAAGTGTTAGTCACTCAGTCATGTCTGACTATTTGTGACCCTATGGACTGTAGCCCATCAGGTTGCTCTGTCCATGGGATCCTCCAGGCATGAATACTGGAGTTGGTTGCCATGCCCTCCTCCAGGGGATCTTCCCAACCCAGAGTTTGAACCCGAGTATCTTAAGTCTCCTGCATTGGCAGGCAAGTTCTTTACCACTGAGCCACCCAGGAAGTCCATGCACTTAATTTACATGAAGCTAAAATCTCACATTTGTTTTATTAGCCCACTTGTTTTCCTTCCAGAGGATGCAGGAGATCTGGGAACAAGCCCTCATCTTATGCCTACTGCATACAACAATACATATTGGATACAGTACATATGAGTCATATGCTATTCTAGGCCCTGGGATACAGCAAAACAGACAAAAACCCTTGGGAGTTTATAGGCTAATGAGGGGCAATTCATAACTTTAAAAAAATTCATCAGTGTTGGGTCCAATAGTGACAAATGCTGTGAAACAAAATAACATAGTCAAGGTGGGTAGGGAAGAGAGTTTCACTTCCCATTAGGATCCTCAGGGAAGCCTTCACTGTTAGTTCTCTGAACCAACACCTAGAAGAGGCAAAAGATGGAGATACAGGGATGACCAGGGGGAAGAGCTTTCTGGGCAAAAGGAATAACAAGCACAGGGTCCTTCTACCTCCACGATCCAGTCTGTAAAATGAGACATCTGGACCAAATGTCTTAAACCTTCCTTAGAAATGTACTGAGTACGTGGAGCATGTGGGATCGAAGCAGCAGCAGGAACTGTTAGGGGAAGCACACTGATTGAAACTGCCCACCCTGGCCAGCCACCGTAGTAACTATTTGCATGAGTTGTTTTACGACAGGAGGTCCTGGTAAGGAACAGGGAACTAATAAGCCTCCACCAACTGGAAGAGTTCGAGAAAGGTCAAAAGGAGACACCACCTGTCTGACCAACTCCCAGAATCCTTCTCTTTGGCATCCATCTTGGCTGAACAAAGCATGCACTACCAGGAAGGACTCTGAGTCCGAATGATTGGCTAAGGACAAACCAGAAACTAATCCCATCACCATAAAACCGAGACTGCAAGCCATGTTCTCCTGTGTTCCCTTAGCCTACTGCTCTCCACCCAGGCACCCTTTCCCAATAAAATCTCTTGCTTTGTCAGCATGTGTGTCTTCTTGGACAATACATTTCCAAGTGTTAGACAAGAGCCCAATTTTGGGCCCTGGAAGGGGTCCCCCCTCCTGCAACAGAACTTTGCTTGAAAATACTTCCTACCTGTAAGGAGGTCCCAGTGCAAATCTAGGCTAGAGTCCCTCTCAGTCCCATGGGAAGTTCATGGGTGTAATAAAAATCGAAGGGAATGGAGATTGCTCTAAGGTAAAAGAGTTTTGGAAAGAGGCTTAAAATAGTTAAACAGGATATATTTACTTCAAGACTTCTCAGATTCTTTAATACATCAACATAGACTCGATTACCTCAAAGTGAGTTGTCATAACTGCCTAACGTATTTGACCATGGAAGCCTTTTTTTATGCAGAGCACCTAGCCAGACTATTCCTGAGAACACTCTTTGGGAAGGAACACTCCTCTCTAGCGGCTGGCAAACTTTCTCTGTAAAGGACCAAATAGTAAATATTTTAGGCTCAGTGGGCCAAATGGTCTGTTGCAGCTATTTGATTGTGCCCTTTGGCTACAAAGCAGCCATAGACAACATGTAAATGGATGGATGTGTTGTGTTCTAATAAAACCTTGTTTATGGAGACTGGAATTTGGATTTAATGCAATTTTTACATGTCATGAAATGTTATTCTTCATTTGACTTAAAAAAAAAAAAACTATTTTAAAATGTGAAAAGCTTTCTTAACTCACAAGCCATACAAAAACAGGCAGGGGGCCAGATTTGACCTACAGGCTGTACTTTGCCAACCATTGCTTTAGTGAGATGTACTATTTGCGTATTTTTTCCTTAATGTTAGTCGCTCAGTGTGTCCAACTTCAGGACCCCATGGACTGTAGCCTGCTACGCTCCTCTGTCCATGGGATTCTCCAGGCAAGAACACTGGAGTGGGTTGCCATTCCCTTCTACAGGGGATCTTCTGGACCCAGGGATTGAACCCACATCTCTTGGGTCTCCTGCATTGCAAGCAGATTCTTTACTATCTGAGCCACTAGGGAAGCCTCACACCCCCACCTTCCTCCCCTCCCCTCCCCCTTAACTGGTACATTTTAAAAAATGCACGGTAACGATACTCTGCATAAAAGTCACAGGGCTGGTGTCTTCACCAAACAAATTTTTTAAAGGTGGCTGCAAATCATATTCAGAAAATTGTTTTGAGGCAGAAGAAAGATTGTTCCACAATAGCCACAATAGCCCCTTATAAATACCTCTTGATAGAAAAATGGAGTTTAACTCTGCACTGATAACAGAACATTTGATAACATTGAGGGGAAAATTGGCATTTTTTTAGTATTAGTTTTTATTTTCCTCTATAAAATTTCTAAAAAATTGAATTATCAGTCTTTCTCTAGAAGGCAAGAAAAAGCTTATTGAATGGATGCATTGTCCCTTCTGTTAAAAGGTAAACACTGCAGAGGAAAAAAATAGAGGCCTTAGGCAAAATTGTAATGAAAGTTATCTTGAACATCTCTACTCGGTATGTCTATCTACCGTTATTATTGTTTTAAAACCAACATTCCCTTTCCTTCTCTAGCCAACATCTCAATTCCTTCAAGCTCCTTTCTCTTCCACTTATAATTAAAGCTTATTCTCAGGATAAAGAAGAGTCTACTCTCACTATGATGTAAATGACTTGTAACAGTGAACAGTTCCAACTTTTCTATAAGGCGTATCTGCATTTTAACAGCAGGAGTGAAGTTTTACATAAGGGAGCCAGCAGGTGGGGAAAGTATTAATATTTCTTTCAGGTTGTTGTTTTTCAGTCACTAAGTTGTGTCTGACTCTTTGGGACTCCATGCTAGGCTCTTCTGTCTTCCAGTATCTCTCAAAATTTGCTTAAATTCATGTCCATTGAGTCGGTGGGTGAGGTTATCTAACCACCTCATCCTCTGCCAAACACTTCTTCTTTTGCCTTCAGTCTTTCCCAGCATTTTCCCAATGAGTTGGCTCTTCGCATCAGGTGGCCAAAGTATTGGAACTTCAGCTTCCACATCGGTCTTTCCAGTGAATATTCAGGGTTGATTTCCTTTAGGATAGACTGGTTGGATCTCCTTGCAGTCCAAGGGACTCTCAAGAGTCTTTTTCAACATGACAATTCGAAAGCATCAATTCTTTGGCACTCAGACTACTTTATGATTTCTTCAGGAACCTCAGGGAAACTTTGACTCCTGAAATGATATCCCCTAGGAAGTCATCTCTTTCACCCATAAGGAAAGACCTGTCATCAGGGGAAAACAGCTTGCCTGTAGTGAAATCATGCATGGTCCTAGCCAGAGGTCAAGGCTAGCCTCTCGCCAGATGTGGGATTCAGTTCAGTTCAGTCGCTCAGTCACATCCAACTCTTTGCAACCCTGTGAACTGCAGCACGCCAGGCCTCCCTGTCCATCACCAACTCCTGGAGTCCACCCAAACCCATGTCCATCGAGTCGATGATGCCATCCAACCATCTCATCCTCTGTCCTCCCCTTCTCCTCCCGCCTTCAATCTTTCCCAGCATCAGGGTCTTTTCCAATGAGTCAGCTCTTTGCATAAAGTGGCCAAAGTACTGGAGTTTCAGCCTCAACATCAGTCCTTCCAATGAACACCCAGGACTGATCTCCTTTAGGATGGACTGGTTGGATTTCCGTTTCAGTCCAAAGAACTCTCAAGAGTCTTCTCCAACACCACAGTTCAAAAACATCAATTCTTTGATGCTCAGCTTTCTTCACAGTCCAACTCTCACAGCCGTACATGACCACTGGGAAAACCTATAGCCTTGACTAGATGGACCTTTGTTGGCAAAGTAATGTCTCTGCTATTTAATATGCTGTCTAGGTTGTTTGAAGCAAATAGTATCCTTTAAGAAGTGTGCACTCATCTCAAACGCTAGTAAAGTAACACTCAAAATTCTCCAAGCTAGGCTTCACCAATACGTGAACCGTGAACTTCCAGATGTTCAAGCTAGTTTTAGAAAAGGCAGAGGAACCAGAGATCAAATTGCCAACATCCGCTGGATCATTGAAAAAGCAAGAGAATTCCAGAAAAACATCTATTTCTGCTTTATTGACTATGCCAAAGCCTTTGACTGTGTGGATCACAATAAACTGTGGAAAATTCTGAAAGAGATGGGAATACCAGACCACCTGACCTGCCTCTTGAGAAACCTGTATGCAGGTCAGGAAGCAAGAGTTAGAACTGCACATGGAAAAACAGACTGGTTCCAAATAGGAAACGGAATATGTCAAGGCTGTATATCATCACCCTGTTTATTTAACTTCTATGCAGAGTACATCATGAGAAATACTGGGCTGGAGGAAGCACAAGCTGGAATCAAGATTGCCGGGAGAAATATCAAGAACCTCAGATACTCAGATGACACCACCCTTATGGCAGAAAGTGAAGAACTAAAGAGCCTCTTGATGAAAGTGAAAGAGGAGAGTGAAAAAGTTGGCTTAAAGCTCAATATTCAGAAAATGAAGATCATGGCTTCTGGGCCCATCACTTCATGGGAAATAGATGGGGAAACAGTGGAAACAGTAGCTGACTTTATTTTTCTGGGTTCCAAAATCACTGCAGCTGGTGATTGCAGCCATGAAATTAAAAGACACTTACTCCTTGGAAAGAAAGCTATGACCAACCTAGACTGCATATCAAAAAGCAGAGACATTACTTTGTCAACAAAGGTCCGTCTAGTCAAGGCTATGGTTTTTCCAGTAGTCATGTATGGATGTGAGAGTTGTACCATAAAGAAAGCTGAGCACTGAAGAATTGATGCTTTTGAACTGTGGTGTTGGAGAAGATTCTTGATAGTCCCTTGGACTGCAAGGGGATCCAACCAGTCCATTCTAAAGGAAATCAGTCCTAGGTGTTCATTGGAAGGATTGATGTTGAAGCTGAAACCAATATTTTGGCCACCTGATGTGAAGAGCTGACTCATTTGAAAAGACCCTGATGTTGGGAAAGATTGAAGGCGGGAGGAGAAGGGAATGACAGAGGATGAGATGGTTGGATGGCATCAGTGACTCAATGGACAAGAGTTTGTGTAAACTCTGGGAGCTGGTGATGGACAGGGAGGCCTTGTGTGCTGCAGTTCATGGGGTTGCAAAGAGTTGGACACGACTGAGTCACTGAACTGAACGGAACTGAAGAAGAGTCACAAATAAGGACAGAAATTGTCTTTTGGATTGTAATTTGAAAACACCTGTAGGCTTTCTTGGCCTGCTGCTACTGCTAAGGCACTTCAGTCGTGTCCGACTCTGTGCGACCCCATAGATGGCAGCCCACCAGGCTCCCCCGTCCCTGGGATTCTTCAGGCAAGAACACTGGAGTGAGTTGGTTCTTGGCCTAGATCTTCTCTAATAAAAGACAGACTAACAACAAAAAAACAGTGCAGAAGTTTATCAACATGTGTACCTCACATAAACACAGGAGATACCCAAGGAAAGTGAGTAACTTCCCAAGGTGGCTTAAGTCACCAACTTAAATATGATGTTCTGCTAAAGACACAAGAAAGAAAGGTATAGCCAACATTTTGCCATGAGTGTGTGCTTAGTTGCTCAGTCATATCCAACTCTTTGTGACCTCATGGACTGTAGCCCGCCATGCTCCTCTGTCCATGTGGATTCTCCAGTCAAGAATACTGAAGTGGGTTGCCATGGCCTCCTCCAGGGGATCTTCCCAACCCAGGGATTGAACCCAGGTCTCCTGCATTGCAGGAGGATTCTTTACTGTCTGAGCCACCAGGGAAGTGCATGAGTATAAATGGAGTATGAACTTTAAAATTTGTGAATCACTATACTGTACACCTGTAACTTATATAATATTGTACAACACATCAGCTATACTTCAATAGTGACAATAATTTTAAAAGACAACATGATATGGGGAAAAAGAAAGGTGTGTGGGAGGGAGAGATCAGTTATGGGAGGTTACTGGGAAAAGGGTACAGTTAGTTATGTAGATTTAGGTTGCTGCTTTCTCCATTGAGGAGATTCTCTTTTGATTTAGTCACACTTCTCTTCCTGGTGCCAAAAGGAGGGTGGCTTAGAAATGGAAATTTCCTTTATAAATGTAAATATCCCTTACCAAAGGTAACTCCTACTGATTAAGATCTCCTATACCTGCTGTTTCTCAAATAATCAGCTCAATATAATCCTTATGACAAAGAACTATATGAGGGGGGGCATATTCTACTCCCCTTCATACCAACACCCTGAGGTCTTTCTTAGAAAAAAGTGTCTTACTGGAATGCTTAGGGGAGAACCTTCAAATCCAAGGACCTTTCCCTGCTGAGACTTTAAGGCCCATCACCTAAAGGGAAAGACTTGAGGTGCTTGGCAAGCAACTGGCAATTCATGGGGAATATCAACTTTTATAGTACCAATATTTACTCTGCCTTTTATAAGGTATATACATAAAATACACAAATGACTACTCAACCTACCAAGAAGTGGTACCTCTGCACACTGTCATTGACTTTGGATTATTGCTTGAATTGAGCAATATATAATTTAGAGCACAGACTCTCAGACTCATCGGGGAACATAAAATTCTTATCCAAGGACAGCGTAACCCAATTGCAAATGTAATGGAGAACACTCATTGCATTGCATTTCTTTTTCTCATTACGTTTATTTGCTCTCCACTAGGGGATGTGATTTTGAAAACTTTGCTCTTTATGTTGATAGTTTGCAGGGAACTAAGAGCTGAAAAAGAAACAAGACCTTCGTGTTCTCACATTACATTATACTTTCCAACCGTTTGAAGTTGGTGTAACTCTTCACTAAGTACTTGGCAAACTTTAACCGTACATCTGTGAAGCCAGGTTTTTTTTCCCTTCACGTTACCTTTCACCTACTTTAAAATAAACCATTCATTGTTCAAGAGGGAAAACTCAAATTTGTTTTTCCAAAGTAATCTATAATGGAGTAAAACATTGCTGGAAGGTTTGCAATTAACTAATTTACTGTGCAATAAATCTCAAAGGGAATGCAAGTTAATAAGGGAAACATTTTTCAACCTTCAATATTTAGGCCTCTATTTGCTTTTCTTAATTAACAAAATGTAAACGCTTTTTAAAATTAGAAAAGCATATGAACCTGAGTTTCTAAATGTTTAAACTATACAGAAAATATACAATTAAAGGGAAAACATAATACCCACTTTCATGTGTATCTTGATTTGTTTTAGTATTAAAATAATAGAAGCAAATGTATAGAAACAAAAGTTTGCTTGATAATTTTATTAGATTTAACTTTCAGTTTTGCCTATATTTTTCCAGACTTCTCACTAGGAGATAACAAAAACTATTTTAAAAATCATTCAGTTCAGTTCAGTCACTCGGTGATGTCCAACTCTTTCCGACCCCATGGACAGCAGCACACCAGGCCTCCCTGTCCATCATCAACTCCCAGAATCTGTTCAAACTCATGTCCATTGCATCAGTGATGCCACCCAACCGTCTCATCTTCTGTTGTCCCCTTCTCCTCCTGCCTTCAATCTTTCCCAGCATCAGGGTCTTTTCTAATGAGTCAGTTCTTCGCATCAGGTGGCCAAAGTATTGGAGTTTCAGCCTCAGCCTAGTCCTTCCAATGAATATTCAGGATGATTCCTTTAGAATGGACTGGTTGGAACTTCTTTGCTGAAATATAAATATCAGGCCTACTGTGTGCTTACCTGGTGCCAGTTCCCAGAGATGATATGAAGATGAATAACCATTTAGCTTTAATTCTATGATAGACTTTCACATGGAATAAAATGGAAAGTTTCTACTCTGGCTTCTAAGGCCTCTCCTGATCTGACTTGCCTGGTTTCCACTGCTGTCTTACATGCCTTTCCCTGGAACAATATGAAACTATTTATAAATTCTCCAAATATTCTAACCTTTCCCAAGTTTAAAGCCCTTGCAAATACTAGTCTCTCTACATGGATGCTCTTTCACCCTTGAAACACTTCATGAAGTTCTAGTCATGCTTCAAGTATCAACTCAAATATCACCCCCTTTCAATTACTTCCAGGCCCCCAGTTAAGGCAAAGTTGGTTACTCCTTTGTCCTTGAATCCATAACACTCTCAACACACTATGTAAAGTGAACTTTTTGTAATTACTGATTCTGTCTAGAATTACTAATTACTGTAATTCTGTTTCTGTCTAGAGTGAGCTTCTGAAGAATGAGGAGTGGGAATTTACCATCTTTATACTCCCATTGACTGTCCATCAAGAGTAATGTGCACAGTGCTCGGCTGGAAGTATGCAAGAATGAGTGAGTTTCTCTTTCTGGATGCTGGGGGAAGACTTCCCAGAGGAGCTGACACTTGACCAGAAATGTCTCAGGAATTCCAAGTAAAAAAAATAACACGTGCAGAAGCATGTGACTTGGTGTGAGAACAGTTGAGGCTTTTAAAGGGGGTTTTCCTAAGACTGAAAGATCCTACCAGCTCTGTTCCAGAATTTGGCAGCAGGGTGGTGGGCATCTGGAAAAGGGAGAAGCAGAACTGTTGGGAGACCACTCTCATGGTCTGGGTAAGAACCGATCACAGCCTAGATTAAGATTTTAGCAATAAGGACAGGAAAAAATTAAGAACAGAGACATATTTAGGGTATAGAATTGAAACTAGATTTGATATAGGGTCCTGGGATAGAGATAAGGTTTTAAGCACTGAGTCATAGGGTGAGGGTGACTACTGGCCATGGATGTGTGCAGAGTAGATAAGATTAGGGGCACATACAGCAATCAGAGCAGAAAAAGAAATAAAAGGAATTCAGATTGGAAAAGAAGAAGTAAAACTCTCACTCTTTGCAGATGACATGATCCTCTACATAGAAAACCCTAAAGACTCCACCAGAAAATTACTAGAGCTGATCAATGAATATAGTAAAGTGGCAGGATATAAAATCAACACACAGAAATCCCTTGCATTCCTATACACAAATAATGAGAAAATAGAAAGAGAAATTAAGGAAACAATTCCATTCACCATTGCAATGAAAAGAATAAAATACTTAGGAATATATCTACCTAAAGAAACAAAAGACCTATATATGGAAAACTATAAATCACTGGTGAAAGAAATCAAAGAGGACACTAATAGATGGAGAAATGTACCTTGTTCATGGATCAGAAGAATCAATATAGTGAAAATGAGTATACTACCCAAAGCAAACTATAGATTCAGTGCAATCCCTATCAAGTTACCAACGGTGTTTTTCACAGAGCTAGAACAATAATTTCACAATTTGTATGGAAATACAAAAAACCTCGAATAGCCAAAGCAATCTTGAGAAAGAAGAATGGAACTGGAGGAATCAACCTGCCTGACTTCAGGCTCTACTACAAAGCCACAGTCATCAAGACAGTATGGTACTGACATAAAGACAGAAATATAGATCAATGGAACAAAATAGAAAGTCCAGAGATAAATCCATGTACCTATGGACAACTTATTTTTGACAAAGGAGGCAAGAATATACAATGGAAAAAAGACAATCTCTTTAACAAGTGGTGCTGGGAAAACTGGTCAACCACTTGTAAAAGAATGAAACTAGGATACTTTCTAACACCACACACAAAAATAAACTCAAAATGGATAAGGATCTAAACGTAAGACCAGAAACTAAAAAACTCCTAGAGGAGAACATAGGCAAAACACTCTCCGACATAAATCACAGCAGGATCCTCTATGACCCACCTCCCAGAATACTGGAAATAAAAGCAAAAATAAACAAATGGGACCTAATTAAAATTAAAAGCCTCTGCACAACAAAAGAAACTATAAGTAAGGTGAAAAGACAGCCTTCAGAATGGGAGAAAATAATAGCAAAAGAAGCAACTGACAAAGAACTAATCTCAAAAATATACAAGCAACTCCTGCAGTTCAATTCCAGAAAAGTAAACGACCCACTCAAAAAATGGGCCAAAGAACTAAACAGACATTTTTCCAAAGAAGACATACAGATGGCTAACAAACACATGAAAAGATGCTCTACATTACTCATTATCAGAGAAATGCAAATCAAAACCACAATGAGATACCATTTCACATCAGTCAGAATGGCTGCGATCCAAAAGTCTACAAGCAATAAATGCTGGAGAGGGTGTGGAGAAAAGGGAACCCTCTTACGCTGTTGGGAACGCAGACTAGTACAGCCACTATGGAGAACAGTGTGGAGATTCCTTTAAAAACTGGAAATAGAACTGCCTTATGACCCAGCAATCCCACTGCTGGGCATACACACCGAGGAAACCAGAATTGAAAGAGACACGTGTACCCCAATGTTCATCGCAGCACTGTTTATAATAGCCAGGACATGGAAGCAACCTAGATGTCCATCAGCAGATGAATGGATAAGAAAGCTGTGGTACATATACATAATGGAACATTACTCAGCCATTAAAAAGAATACATTTGAATCAGTTCTAATGAGGTAGATGAAACTGGAGCCGATTATACAGAGTGAAGTAAGCCAGAAAGAAAAAACACCAATACAGTATACTAACACAAATATATGAAATTTAGAAAGATGGTAACGATGATCCTGTATGTGAGACAGCAAAAGAAACACAGATGTATAGAACAGTCTTTTGGACTCTGTGGGAGAGGGCGAGGGTGGGATGATTTGGGAGAATGGCATTGAAACATGTATAATATCATATATGAAACGAATCGCCAGTCCAGGTTCGAGCATGATACATGGTGCTCAGGGCTGGTGCACTGGGATGACCCAGAGGGATGGTATGGGGAGGGGGAAGTGAGGGGGGGTTCAGGATGGGGAACACGTGTACACTCGTGGCGGATTCATGTTGATGTATGCAAAACCAATACAATATTGTAAAGTAATTAGCCTCCAACTAAAATAAATAAATTTATATTAAAAAAAAAAGATTAGGGGTATAGTCAGCAGGGCGGGGGTGGGGGTGGGGGGCGGGAAGCAACAGAATAGGACTGCTGCCCCTCCAATCTCAGCTACTCTGTGTGTTCAGTAGACTATGAGGGGCTGAGGGGCTGGCCCCTTGAGTCACTTACCACCTTGCTTCCATTGGAGAAGTGATCTGAGTCCTAAACTGACTTTCAAACACATTTTTGGAACACCGCCCATGTGCAGCTTGGGACTGGCTGTTCGGAGGGATGTGGTAGGGAATCCAGGGCTTGAAAGCACTTTTTTTTTAGTGCCAGTCTGAGTTAACTTCATAATATGGATAAACAAGCACTGTTGCATATCTGGAGAAATTACCACTTCACTGCATCAAATAAAATTTGTACTTTTCCACTTCCATTAAGTGGTTACTACCAATCTGCTTGTTAATAGGAAAAGAGATCAGCTTTCACAATGCTTTCTTTGCCTGCCAATAAGTCCAGAAGCTATTCATTTCTAGTAAATGATGAAAAGTATATGATGACAGGAAATCACAGCATTTGTACTGTGAAAACAAATAGATGATGATACAGAAAATGAAAATCAGGGGTAAACAGGTTTTAAAAAAAAGAGGGGGTAACAACTCGAAATGCCTTACGTCCCCTTTAGGTTAACAACAACAACAAAAAAGATATGTGTCATCACTGCACAAAACAGTTTCAGAAGAAGGAACTATTATTATATACAATGTTTATAGTTAAACCCATCAGTGTCCTCTGGAAGATAGATCTTGACTTAATTGTGCGGTAATTTATACTTAGGGGCCTTCAGTTCAGCTCAGTTCACTCACTCAACCATGTCCGACTCTTTGCAACCCCATGAATTGCAGCACGCCAGGCCTCCCTGTCCATCACCAACTCCCGGAGTTCACTCAGACTCATGTCCATCGAGTCGGTGATGCCACCCAACCATCTGATCTTCTGTAGTCCCCTTCTCCTCCTGCCCCCAGTCCCTCCCAGCATCAGAGTCTTTTCCAATGAGTCAACTCTTTACATGAAGTGGCCAAAGTATTGGAGTTTCAGCTTTAGCATCAGTCCTTCCAAAGAACACCCAGGACTGATCTGCTTTAGAATGGACTGGTTGGATCTCCTTGCAGTCCAAGGGACTTACAGACTGCAAAAGGAACAGATTCTTCTACGTTCACCCATCTTCCAGGAATGCTGGAAGGCCATGTGCTCTGGGTGGAAATAAAGACAACTGGGTTCCACAAGATGATCGCTAAAATCCAGAGCTTCTCCTGACTCTTTTGGCCCTTTGCTCTCAAAGCTTATCTTTCAAGGCAAGCAGGGGCCAGACCTGAGTACAGGACTGGTTCGTCTTGCTCACAGCCTCAGAGCTCAGAACCAGGAAACACCAGAAAGGCAACACCCAGAAGTCAAGGTTTAGGACTAAGAGTCTAAATGAAGTTTTAA
Source organism: Oryx dammah (assembly GCF_014754425.2). Classification (NCBI taxonomy): domain Eukaryota; kingdom Metazoa; phylum Chordata; class Mammalia; order Artiodactyla; family Bovidae; genus Oryx; species Oryx dammah. The sequence continues at coordinate 6,002,071 of NW_024070201.1, forward strand.
CCAAAAGCCTAAAATCGAAACTTGGAGCAAAAGCCATGCACAAGTGTCAGAGGCAGATCCCAGAACATGGAGGTCAAGCCAGACCCATTCTGACAGGGCTTTCAGTCGGGGTGCTGGGCACACTCAGATGCTATAACAGCCCCACAGTAGACCAGGAGGAGGCTGCAAATGGAGAAAGTCCTGGGGAGAGAAGCTGCCTTATGATGGGGGCTGTGTGGGGAAAGTGGTTTCCACTAGTAACTGACCTCTGGAGTGAGGCTTCATCATCTGAAGTCTCTGGGTGTTAAGCCTGAGAAGCATATTTAAAGAGAACCAAACACAAAGTAACTCAGCTCACAGGGCAACACTTATCAATTTAGAAAAAATTTTTTAGAGTATTCACGGTGCTCTAGTCATTAGACAAAACCTTGGAAATGCACATAGTGATCCATGAAAATGTGAAAGTGTTAGTCATCCAGCTGTGTCTGGCTCTTTGCAACCCCATGGACTGTAGCCCACCAGACTCCTCTATGCATGGAATTCTCCAGGCATTCCTAGAGAGTGTTGCCATGCCCTCTTCCAGGGGATCTTCCTAACCCAGAGATCAAACCCAGGTCTCCTGCACTGCAGGCAGCCTCTTTGCCATCTGAGCCACCAGGGAATCCCTAGGGATCAATATGTGGACGCTCTAGTGTGCCACCTAGTTCTCTACTCGTGAGTGAAGGACTATTCCCTGGCTCTGGAAGTGCTGTTGGCAAAAAGCCCTCAGTTTCAGACCCTTAGAGGGATGGCCTGACTAATGAGGGGTGCGCCACACTCCCAGAGGAGCCCACACTGCATGGCTGATCAGCGTGTGGTCCAGAACTCTCAGCCCAATTCGGAACAATTCAGAAGAGTCATTCCAACTTCAGGGCTGCCCATAGGTTTGACCGAGGACTTCACTGAAACTGCATTGCTATTCAACTTCTCCTTCTGCCTCAATTTTCTTCCTGTCCTTCTCTTCCTTTTTCTCCTACAGGAACTGATGCCAAGTTCACCAGTCAACCTATTGCATACCAATCTCCATCTCAGAGTCTGCATGCTAGGGAACCCAACCCACGGCAGCCGGTACCAGAAGTACCCATAAACCTGGGATGGGGTTTTGGAGCTGGATTGCCAACTACTCACTTGGAAATGACGACCCCCACCACTGGTTAGCCTCAGCACAGGTAACCGTGCTATCACTAAAACTAGCACCAGTAATAAAGTGGAATGTATTTTTGTAGATGGATATTCACTACCACTAGGTGTGAGGTATCAGGTGTTTGGAGGGAAATAGTAACTCATGGGCAGCTCTTGTTAGGCAGGAGTGAGTCTTTGGAAAAAGAAAACAAAAGACCAAGAGTGGCTGAAAGCTCACTGTGAAAGCCATATGGCCTCCTTGGTTAACAGAAAAACAAGGCACTCATTGCCTGCAGACAAAGCCAAGACCAGACCCAGGACTTAATCATGAAAAGAACTAAGCACCAAAAGAGGCAGGTCCACTATGCCAAGATCTGGTCTCTGACTGGGAAAGGACACAACCCTCATGCATGGTGAGATTCATCTGAGTTTATCACTCCCAAATCCCAAGATTCCTCAAATCCGAGCCTGCAGAAAATACCCACCCATCCGATTCAGATCTACACTCCCTTCTGTCTTGAGGATGATGAAGAGATCTCCCCCTAAAGACAACTTGTGCTCTTCTCTCTTTTCCTTCAGTTCAGTTCAGTTCAGTCGCACAGTTGGGTCCAACTCTTCACAACCCCATGAATTGCAGCACGCCAGGCCTCCCTGTCCATCACCAACTCCCAGAATTCACTCAAACTCACATCCATCGGGTCGATGATGCCATCCAGCCATCTCATCTTCTGTCGTCCCCTTCTCCTCCTGCCCCCAATCCCTCCCAGCAGCAGAGTCTTTTCCAATGAGTCAAATCTATGCATGAGGTGGCCAAAGTACTGGAGTTTCAGCTTCAGCATTAGTCCTTCCAAAGAACACCCAGGACTGATCTCCTTTAGAATGGACTGGTTGGATCTCCTTGCAATCCAAGGGACTCTCAAGAGTCTTCTCCAACACCATAATTCAAAAGCATCAATTCTTCAGCACTCTTTCTTCACAGTCCAACTCTCACATCCATACATGACCACTGGAAAAACCATAGCCTTGACTAGATGGACATTTGTTGGCAAAGTAATGTCTCTGCTTTTGAATATGCCATCTAGGTTGGTCATAACTTTCCTTCCAAGGAGTAAGCATCTTTTAATTTAATGGCTGTAATCACCATCTGCAGTGATTTTGGAGCCCGGAAAAATAAAGTCTGACACTGTTTCCACTGTTTCCCCATCTATTTCCCATGAAGTGATGGGACCAGATGCCATGATCTTCGTTTTCTGAATGTTGAGCTTTAAGCCAACTTTTTCACTCTCCACTTTCACTTTCATCAAGAGGCTTTTGAGTTCCTCTTCACTTTCTGCCATAAGGGTGCTGTCATCTGCATATCTGAGGTTACTGATATTTCTCCCAGCAATCTTGATTCCAGCTGTGCTTCTTCCAGTCCAGCGTTCCTCATGATGTACACTGCATATAAGTTAAATAAGCAGGATGGCAATATATAGCCTTGACATGCTCCGTTTCCTATTTGGAACCAGTCTGTTGTTCCATGTCCAGTTCTAACTGTTGCTTCCTGACCTGCATATAGGTTTCTCAAGAGGCAGGTCAAGTGGTCTGGTATTCCCATCTCTTTCAGAATTTTCCACAGTTTATTGTGATCCACACAGTCAAAGGCTTTGGCATAGTCAATAAAGCAGAAATAGATGTTTTTCTGGAACTCTCTTGCCTTTTCAACGATCCAGTGGATGTTGGCAATTTAATATCTGGTTCTTCTGTCTTTTCTAAAACCAGCTTGAACATCTGGAAGTTCACGGTTCACGTATTGCTGAATCTCTCCCTTACCCCCTCCCCTTACCCCCTCCCAAATAGCTGTACCCACTTAACCTCTGACTTCAAGGATAATAACTAGATTTATTGTTGTTGTTGCTGTTGTTCAGTCACTAAGTCATGTCCAACTCTTTGTGACCCCATGGACTGTAGCCCACCAGGCTCCTCTGTCCATGGACTTCTCCAAGTAAGAGTACTGGAGTGGGTAGCCATCCCCTTCTTTAGAATAACTAGGTTAAGTCACAGGTTAAGATGGGTCCATGCTGATGAGGAAGGAAAGGAACTATTACAAAGAAGCTGCAGGTCCTGGTCAGCATGGACTTTCAGGAGTCAGGAGACTAGGCTTGAGATTGAATTAAGGAGACTGAAACATAAAAATGCCAAAAAAAAAAAAAAGTTTGGAGTCTTATCAGCTTGAATCAAAATATAGGGTTAACACCCTGGAAAAGACCCCAGGAGATGTTGCAGATATGCAAATAGTCTGGCTCCTAGATGCATGGAAAAGGAGAAGCCCACACTGAGTGAGGTAAGTATGCTAAAAAGTGGAAGAAGGGATGACAGTGCTTGGTGAAATAGGCATGTTGGTGAGGATGCACTATGTAAGGCTGGAAAACCCATTAAAGTCCTATGTTCCATGAAAGAACCAAAGGACACATCATTTAGCGAAGCACTGAGGGATGCACTGGTACAACAGAGTCCAGCATCACCAGCTGATGGTGGGAGATGTCACATAATAATAGGGATTAGTAATAGCCCTGGGAATGTTGCTGCTGCTGCTGCTAAGTTGCTTCAGTCGTGTCCGACTCTGTGTGACCACATAGACGGCAGCCCACCAGGCTCCCCGTCCCTGGGATTCTCCAGGCAAGAACACTGGAGTAGGTTGCCATTTTCTTCTCCAATGCATGAAAGTGAAAAGTGAAAGTGAAGTCACTGAGTTGTGTCCAACTCTCAGCGACCCCATGGACTGCAGCCTCCCAGGCTCCTCTGTCCATGGGATTTTCCAGGCAAGAGTACTGGAGTGGGGTGCCATTGCCTTCTCCTCCTGGCAATGTTGCTGCTGCTGCTGCTGCTAAGTCACTTCAGTCGTGTCCAACTCTGTGTGACCCCATAGACGGCAGCCCACCAGGCTCCCTCTTCCCTGGGATTCTCCAGGCAAGAACACTGGAGTGGGTTGCCATTTCCTTCTCTAATGCATGAAAGTGAAAAGTGAAAGAGAAGTCGCTCAGTCGTGTCCGACTCTGCGACCCCATGGACTGCAGCCCACCAGGCTCCTCCATCCATGGGATTTTCCAGGCAAGAGTACTGGAGTGGGGTGCCATCGCCTTCTCTGCCTCGGAATGTTAGGACCCTGAAAAACAAGAGACCAAGCGAAAGTGCTTAGCTATTAAAAGGCAGGTGGATGCAATTACTGTCGTGAGTGGTAAGATTGGAGGGCATCCAGGGAAGCCTGATCCACAAAGAATTGTGGAGATAGTTAATAGATAGTGAATTTTCTCTAGGGGAAAAATAGATGGGTGGCTAACCTAGTTTCTACTCAGTCTGTATAACCAAAAGAAATCAAGGATGGAAATGAAAATATTTGTCCACATAGAAACTTACACACAATTACAGCAGTACTATTCAAATATTCATCAACTGGTGAATGGGTAAACAAAACTTGGTAAATCCATACAGTGGAATATTATTTGATCATGAAAGGAATGGAGTATGAATATATGCTACAACATAGAGTGAAACTTGAAAACATTTGGTTAAATGAGAAAAACCAGTCACAAGAGGCCACATATTATATAATTAATAAAATGTTCAGAATAGGCAATTACATAGGTCTAGAAAGTGACTGCTCAGGGTGGGGTTGGGGGGTTAAACAGATAAGGTGCTGATCCCTAAAAGGCACAGGGTTTCTTTTTGAGATGGTGAAAATGCTCTAAGATTTCCTTTGGAGATGTTTGCACGTATCTGTGAATACACTAAAAACCATTGAGTTGTATATTTTAAACAAGTGAATTATGTAGTATGTGGATTATATCTCAATAAACCTATTTAAAAAGAAAAAAAAATCAAGGTTGATAAACAGGAGGATGAAGATAGCTCAGTAGAAAGCCACAGTCCTTTGTCAAATTTCTGAACCTGAACCAGTTTTCCAACTTGGAACCTACTGACTAAAAGAGAGGGGAGAAAAGAGGTCAGATTCCCAGGAGGAAGGGCCCTGAAATACCAGGGAACATGAAGAGAGTCCTCCAGCCCAAGAAACCAGTGGGTGCTCAAGCAGTTGCCCACCAGGAAAAGGGAGTATTTCAAGAACCACTGGACACTGGGTCCAATTTGAAACAGATACGCTGAGACCTAAAGCAATAGAATGGATCCCCTTGTAGAGGGAGGTACGTGGGGATAAAGTAAGAACTGAGTTCAACTTGCAGTGGGTCCACTGGCTCTGAAGATCCACCCTCATGTCCACTTTCCAGGTTTCCAGATGGACACTGGAATAGACGCACTTGGCAGAAACCCATTATGGGTGGTTGGCCTGGGAGGTAAGAACTATCTTAGTGGGGAAAGCCTACTAGAGAACTCTAAAACTGCCCTCCCTTCACTCCCAGCCAAGATTCTAAGTCAAAAACGATCTCATTCGGAAGAAAAAGGCAATTTAGTGAACGCTCCATGTCAGACTGTAATGAGTTACTTCAGTTCAGTTCAGTCGCTCAGTCATGTCCAACTCTTTGTGACCCCAGGAACCACAGCATGCCAGGCCTCCCTGTCCATCACCAACTCCCAGAGTTTACCCAAACCCATGTCCATTGAGTCAGTGACATCATCCAACCATCTTGTCCTCTGTTGTCCCATTCTCCTCCTGCCTTCAATCCTTCCCAGCATCAGGGTCTTTTCAAATGAGTCAGCTCTTCGCATCAGGTAGCCAAAATATTGGGGTTTCAGCTTCAACATCAGTCCTTCCAATGAACACCCAGGATTGATTTCCTTTAGGATGGATTGGTTTGATCTCCTTCCAGTCCAAGGGACTCAAGAGTCTTCTCCAGCACCACAGTTCAAAAGCATCAATTCTTCTGTGCTCAGCTTTCTTTAGATATTAAATCAGGGAAGGAAGCTGAATTTAAACTATGGTAACCTGGAAAGAACTCAAAGAAAAGATGACATTTGAGCAAAAACTTGCAGACTGCGAGGGGTTGGTCTGAAAGAAAGAACCCAACTCCAGGGTTTTTGGTTTGAGCATCTGGAAGGACAGCACTGTCATTTTCCTGAGCTATTAAGGAAGAAACGGGCTTTCCAGGTGGTGCCAGTGGTAAAAAAAAAAAAAAAAAAAACCACCTGCCAGTGCAGGAGACATAAAAGACCAGGGTTTGATCCCTCGGTTGGGAAGATCCCCTGGAGGAGGGCACAGCAACCCACCTCAGTATTCTTGCCTGGAGAATCCCATGGACAGAGGAGCCTGGAGGGCTACAGTCCATAGGCTCACAATGAGCTGGACATGACTGAAGCAACTTAGCAGGCAAGCATGCAAAAGAGAGAGAATGGAGTTTGGGAGAGCTGAAAGTGAAAGTGAAAGTAGTTCAGTTGTGTCTGACTCTTTGTGACCCCATGGATTATACAGTCCATGGCATTCTCCAGGCCAGAATACTGGAGTGGGTAGCCTTTCCCTTCTCCAGGGAATCTTCCCCATCCAGGGATTGAACCCACGTCTCTAGCATGGCAGGTGGATTCTTTACCGGCTGAGCCACAAGGGAAGCTTGGGAGAGCATAGAGGTGGACAAGTCTGTAGTTCAAGAGGGAGTTGTGGGCTAGGGAGAGGAAGTTAGCAGATGTAAGTGTATCCTGGTAGGTGGATTTTAAAGTCACGAGACTGAACGTTATCAACAAGAGATCGATCATATGTCAGACTTTCAATTTTGTTTGGTATAAAAGCAAGGAAATTGAGAAAGAGAAGCCAGTGAAGTAGAAGAAAAATCAGAAAACTTGCAATGCCTAGAAACAAACAAGGAGAGAAAGTCTTTCAAAGAGCTGAGTCTGATTAATTGTGTTAAAGTATGCTTATGAATCAATGAAGATGAGCACTGGGAACTGTTCTCTAGATTTAGCAATGCAGGGTCCTGGTAACCTTCACAAAAGCAGTTTTGAGGTCGAAAGCATAATTGGAATAGATTCAAGAAAGAATGGAAAGAGCAGATTTAGTGACAACATGAACAACTCTTGAAGTAGTTATTCATTAAAGAGAAATGGGGATGTAACAAGGGGAGAAGTGAGTCAACAGAGTTTTTCATAGTGCCAGAAATAATGTTTATGATGAGAATGGTCTTCTAAAGTGGGAGAAGTTGATGATGTAGAAGAGAAACAGGAAATTGATGAGCAATGTCCCTGAGTGGCTGAGAGGATGGGATCTGGTGTATAAGTGTAAATTGTGGCCTTTGATTGGCGTGAGGGCAGTTTGTCCATTAAAATGCAGGCACAGGTAAAGCAGATGGACACAAACTCAGGCATGTGTGTATATGCAATGAGAGAATTGAAATTCTCTTCTGATCACTTCACAAAGAGTCCAACATGACTAAGTGACTTTCACTTTCTTTTCTTTCTGATTACTTCAATTTGTTCTGTGAAACAGGAAAAAAGGTTATCAGCTGAGAGTTTGTAGGTGCCTAGGTTTCACTCTCAGTTTGGATAGGGAACCACTGAAGTACTCTGAGCTGGGAAATAATGTGATCAGACATGAGCTAGTGAATCATAAAAAGTAAAAGTGGTGAGACTGGTGGAACAATCAAGACCAAGGATGGTGAAGTGTATTGATTCTGGCAGTGGGAAGGCAAGGATGAGGTGGAGAGACTTGGGTGATAAAGTTAACAGACATGGTTAGGTTTTCTAAAGTCGCTTCCCCCTCCACCTCCTTACCCTTCTTTACTTTTCTGTATAGCACTTGCTGTTATCTGACAGTATACTCTGTTCTTCTTAGTAGATTGGCTGTGTCCCTCTCTAGAATGAGATAGAAACGCGATTCATGTTAGGACAGAGACTTTGTCTTATTCACTGTTTTGCCTTCTGTTCTGGCCACTAGAAACAGTGACTGGCATTAATTGGAGCCTTAACAATTATAAGTGGAATGAAGGATTGGATGTGAAGGACAAGGTACAGGAAAGGGTTTAGGATAAGTTCAGAGTTCTGGTTTGGGTCACTGGGAAAATGGTGGTGGGGAAATACTTGGGCAAATTCTGAAAGTCCATTAGACCTTGAAATTAGGATCTGGAGCAACCGAGGCTCTGCAGCTTTGATGTATACAGCCAGCTTCTCTTTTGACTACACCATATTCTCCCAGAGAACTTTTAGTTTTCCTGTTTGCCTGTTACTATAGTACTACTTAGATTATAATACTGAGTAGCACTCCAGTACTCTTGCCTGGAAAATCCCATGGATGGAAGAGCCTGGTAGGCTGCAGTCCATGGGATTACTAAGAGTCAGACACGACTGAGCAACTTCACTTTCTCTTTTCACTTTCATGCATTGGAGGAGGAAATGGCAACCCACTCCAGTATTCTTGCCTGGAGAATCCCAGGGATGGGGGAGCCCAGTGGGCTGCCATCTATGGGGTCACACAGAGTCGGACATGACTGAAGCGACTTAGCAGCAGCAGCATCTAATGATAATGGCTAAGAAGGATGCTATGTCCTAAGCATTATTATAATTATATGCATTAATTCAATTAACCCTTAAAAAATGAGATAGGTATAATTTTAAAATCTTTTTTGATATTTTACTTGAAATTCCAAATTTGGAAATGTCTGTCTGTCCTATATAAGGAATTGGACAATTTATTTATTAAAAAATTTTGGTTGCACCTTGCAGCATGAGGGATCTTAGTTCCCAAACCCAGGGACTGAACCCACAACCCCTGTATTGAGAGCATGAAAACTCAACCACTGGAGCCCTGGTGATAGGTGTAATTTTTTATTTTCTTACTTTGCAATGAGAAAATAGAGGCCCAGAAGTTGAATGGTAGAGACATGGTTTAAGCCTAGGCAGTTTGGTTCTAGAATCCATGCTCTTAAAAATCTCAATGCTATTATTAACTCTTTAGATTGCTGCTGAATGCCTCCCAATCTCTAAAGCAGATTTATTATATTTTGTTACCAAATTACCCCCCAAAAGTGGCCTAAAATAATAAATACTTGTTATCTCATTCAGTTTCTGCAGATCAGGAATCTGACAGTGGCTTGGCTGGGTGACCCTGCAGTCAGGATGGTATCAGGGGCTACAGTCATCCGAAGGCTTGACTGGGGCTGGAGCACTGCCTTCTAAGGCGGCTCATTCCCACCCAGCCAGGTGGCACTGGTTGTTGGCGGGTGGGCTGCAGTTCCTCGCCATGTGGAGCTCTCCAGACAACTGCCTGTGTGTCCTCAAAGCATGGCTACTCTCTTTCCCAAGTTGAGTGATCCAAGAAGAAACAAAGTCACAGTATCTTTTTAATACCTGGCCTCCGAAGACTCACACCACCATTTCTGCTATACCCTGCTGGTTATATGGATCACCATGGGAAGGAACTGCACAGGGCATGAATACTGGAGGTAAGAACTGTTTGAGGCTATCTAGGAGGCTGGCGACTGCAGCATATGCTGTTCCAAGACCAGAGCCTATCTGAATTTCCACAGGTAGAGAATCCGCATGTTCAACTCTTTATCTTTTTTTCAAACTTATTTCTTCTTCTGCATTCCCTAAATTACTTCCAGTCACCAATCTAGGAATCTGTAAAATACCCTAACCTCTAACTTTTCTCTCTCTTACTCTCTCCTCAGTCAATTTCAAATCACTTGCTAAGTTTTGTCAAGTCTATTATTTGTATGTCTTGTAATTTGACTGACATTCTGAAATTCCTATATGCTGTGAACTGAAATGCGTCCTCTCCCAAATTCATCTGTTCAGGCACTAATCTCCTCAATGTGACTGTATTTGGAGATAGGAGCTGCAAGGAATAATTCGGGTTAAATGAGGTTCTTAGGATAGAGGCCTTATCCAATAAAATTAGTAAACTTATAAGAGGCACCAGAGAGTTTGCTCTTTCTATCAGGTAAGGACATGGCAAAAATACAGCTAGCTGTGAGCTGGAAACAGTGCTGTCATCAGAAACCAAACAGGTTGGACCTTGAGCTCAAATTTCTGGCCTCCAGAACTGTGAGAAAATAATTCTGTTGTCTATGCCGCCTATTTCATGGCATTTTGTTATGGCAGCTTAAACAGACTCATACAGTATGAAAACAAAAAATCTTGGTTTGTGATTTTACTGTGATATTTTTATTCCTGGGTATAAGCAACTCTAGTTATACCTCCTTCTAGGTCCATTCTGTGACACTCTCTCTGAACTTCCTAGTAGGAAGGACTCTTCTCTGAATTTATGTGGTTCTTTGTTAGTATTTCTCTTGTGGCATACCTAGTTATAATAGTTTTTTGTATGTAAGTGAGGTATCTCTAAGTCATGATGTCTTTAAGGGGAAGGAATATTTTTTATTTATCCTTGATACTGCTGTTGAAATGAAGAAGCCACCAAACAAAAAGCTGAATATTTTTGGCTTGCTAAGCAAGAGAGATCTGTGCAGTGTCTCTCTAAACGAAGTAGAAAGCTAGAAATAATTTTTTTTTGGTTTATTAAAGTTTGATTGGCAAATTAAAAACTGTATATATTTAAGATGTATATTTGATATTTTGATATACATAGACATTGTGAAATCATCCACAATCAAGTAATTAACATAACCATCATCTCACATAGTTCCCATTTCAAAATTTTTTAGAGATACTCTTATATAAAGTTTTGGGAAACAGGAACTTCCAGGATTGGCAGACTTTCAGAAGTGGAGTGTATGGGGATTGGCTGACCTTTAGCTATGAAAGTATAGTTAATAGGGGGAGCCTATACCTGACTGCTGGCTTTCAGAAGTATGGATGTGATGTTGCCGTTGGTTAATCAGCATAAATTTAAAACTGACCTGGCAGGTTCCCACAGTGGCTCAGTGGTAAAGATTCTGTCTGCCAATGAAGAAGACACAGGTTTGATTCCTGATCTGGGAAGATCCCACATGCTATGGAGCAACTAAGCCCATGTGCCACAGCTATTGAGCCTGTGCTCTAGAGCCCAGGAGCCACAAATACGGAGCCCCCACGCAGCAACTACTGAACGCCATGAATCCTGGAGCCTATGCTCTGCAACAAGAGAAGCCACCACAATGAGAAGCCCCCCCTGCCACCACAACTAGAGAGTAGCACCTACTTGCCACAACTAGAGAAAAGTCCCCCCAGCAAGGAAGACCCAGCATGGCCAAAAATAAATAAATAAATGAATAAATAAAATTATTTATATATAAAAAAACTGATTTGGCAATTCCTTGTACTATATCTGAAGAATCATTGGGCCTTTCCTTGAAGTCCTTTATTCCCAGTACCTAATTTGGTGTTTTATTCAGTTAGTATTAGTTGAGTGAATAAATTAATGAAATTATTTTTTTCTCCCATTCATTTTTTTTCTCTCTTGGCTGCATCTTGCTGCTTGTGAGATCTTAATTTCCCAACCAGGGAATGAATCTGAGCCCTCCATAGTGAAAGCGTGGAGTCCTAACAACTAGTCCACCAGGAAATTCTTTCTCCCACTCAAATTTTAAGTCCACAAGAAATAGTATGCTCCAAAAGTCCATAAAAACAATACCTTAAAAAGAGAAAGACAAACGCTTTAAACTTATGTGACTTTCCAATAATAAAGTAAGAAAACTATGATTCATTTACTCACTAGATTATGGTGTGCCCTTTGTTCCTTATCAAGACCATATTACAACATGGAAACATTTTTTATATAATAGTAAGTGAAAGAAAATGATACAAAAATATATAAGAAAGCAAAAACCATACAAATAAAAAATTAAGTAAAAACACCAGAATACTGATCATGGTTTAGACAGGTGACGTTATTAGATTATTTTTTTCCTTTTTTTTAATTCTCTGTCAAAATTACTAATATGTCAGTATTACTAATTATAATTATTTTTAAACATTTTCAGGTTATACTCACTCTTTTCTCCTTTGTTTATGGCACTTAAATCTAAAACAGTAAGGATGGAAAGGACTTCACACTTCTACTTCTAACAAAGTTGATTTCATCACTGCCATGCAGGATAGCTCCCCAAGTCTCTGATACAGGAACAGAGAAAGCAGATGTAGACAGAAAAAAAAAAAAAATAAAAAGAGAGAGAGAGAGAAAGGAAAACTTTGCCAGGAATAAATTCAGCTTCCCTGGATGGATGTGAGAGTTGGTCTGTGAAGAAGGCTGAGCCCCGAAGAATTCATGCGTTTGAACTGTGGTGTTGGAGAAGACTCTTGAGAGTCCCTTGGACTGCAAGGTGATCCAACCAGTCCATTCTGAAGGAGATTAGCCCTGGGATTTCTTTGGAGGGAATGATGCTAATGCTGAAACTCCAGTACTCTGGCCACCTCATGTGAAGAGTTGACTCATTGGAAAAGACCCTGATGCTGGGAGGGATTGGGGGCAGGAGGAGAAGGGGACGACAGCGGATGAGATGGCTGGATGGCATCACTGACTCGATGGACGTGAGTCTGAGTGAACTCCGGGTGTTGGTGATGGACAGGGAGGCCTGGGGTGCTGCAATTCATGGGGTCGCAAAGAGTCGGACACGACTGAGCGACTGAACTGAACTGAACTGAACTGAGTATACTAGGGAAGACAAAAAATAATCATTTCCTGCTCTTTTTCCAAGGACCCACCAACAGGGGCCGGATTTGCACCAAAAGGCGGCCCGGGTCTTTGAGAAGTACCACATGCACCTGGGCAGTGACTTCCACACCAACAAGCGGGTGTGCGCGGAGACCACTGTTATTCCCAGCAAGAAGCTCTGCAACAAGGTGGCAGGCTACGTCACACATCTGCTGAAGTGGATTCAGAGAGGCTCGGTGAGAGGAATCTCCATCAAGCTGCAGGAGAAGGAGAGACAGAGACAATCACGTTCCTGACATCTCAGCCCTGGAGCAGGAAATCATTGAAGTAGATCCTGACACGAAGGAAATGCTGAAGCTCTTGGACTTGAGTGGTCTGTCCAACCTGCAGGTCACTCAGCCTGCAGTCCGGATGAATTTCAAAACACCGCGTGAAGCCGTTTGAGTCTTTTCTGCTGTGCTGTGATATTTTCAATAAACCTTGGACAACAACAAATAATCATTTCCTGTTAGTCCTCAACTTAAATTCATATCAATTCAAACCTGATATTTGTCTCACTGTCCCTCCTGTTCACCTCAATGGCACTCAGACCTGAACTGATGCAGGCCTGGCATAAATTAAGAAGGAAAAGGCTACTCACTCCAGTATTCTAGCCTGGAGAATTCCATGTCCATGGGGTTCCAAAGAGTCGGACACAACTGAGTGACTTTCACTTCACTTCCACTCACTCTCTCATACTCTCCAGACTTGGAAAGACTTAGTCAAACCTACTACTCAGTCGCACAATCACAGCTGAGCGACCATATTATCATCTGAGTTTCTCATCTACTCTCCCCTCTTCTCCATAGCTTGGATCTTATGTCCTGAACAAGCCCTGGAAGCTCTCTTTCTTTCCCAGCCACATGGTGTCCAACACTTGAGTATGACTAGAGGTCAGAAGGACACCTTGACTTTTAGCTATAATTATAGCCACTATCTGTGGTGCTAATCCGAAGTAAGTACACAAAATTTTATTTAACAGAGAAAAAAATACTACTTAAAAATGCCATTTAGTAGGCAAAATATATTTTAAAAATGAAGACCATAAGAGAGGCATTGAAGTGGATCCTTTTGGTGAATTTGAATTTAGAATATACTAATATTTAGTATATTTATTTAGTAAGAATTTAGAATATACTAATATTCAACAAAAAATGCTAGACACCTTAAGTCCTTTTGGAAACAAGGAAAATGAACAAACACAGGAGATGCTGGCATACAAAAATGATCACCTAAGATGGACACTAAAAGGGAACCAAAATGTCAAAGTTTGATTGCATTCTTTTTCTGACACATTGTCTTATTTTATTCAAATAGCAGTCTGCTCACACATGGTCCAAGAACACTTGAATAATAAAGCAAATATAATCACATGTTAAAAATTGGTCTTCAAACATCATAGCCAATGATGCCACAGTTGCCTATGATGTCGCCAACATAAAACCGCATCCACACCTCAGTGGCCACCAAACCGTTCAGTAGAGCTTCCTTAACTGTGAGCTGTTTGAAGCTACCGGTTTTAGCACTGTTGATAATGTTTTTCAAGCTCTGAATAGCTATAGGGATCTCAGCAGGGGTTGGAGGAACCAGCTCAACCTTGGCATAGTACCAAAACGTAGCCAATCGAGGCTTCGAGTAAGTCACAGCAGGTTTGACCAGCACCAGGGGCCTTCTCCGCGAGTTTGCAAATTGGGCCATAGTTCTAAGGATGGAGAGCCCGTCACTCCAACTGGCCAGCTGAATCTCACCCATCTGTTGATTGCATTTTATTTTGAAAAACATAATTAAATTACAAAGAAAGTATATTTTATCTTCATTTATAATTCCCCAAAATCAAGAATTTACTGTTTTATTGGCATCACTTTCTGATATCCTTCATCATTGTGTTTGACTTTTACAGACTGACCATTTTTAAAAGAATGATTTAAAAATCATTTAAAGTGATTTTAATGATTTTTCCCTAAAGATCTCTAATAAATATTTTGCTAATTAATTCTTTTTTAAAGCACTTACCTTGTCAACATCTTTGTTGATTTTGTTCTTTGGCTTTTAGATACTAAATCTTGTTTGTCAAAGGCTTTGCCATCTCCAGCATTACTTTCATCAACTTTATGTACCCCTGTATGTTTGACAAGATTTGCAGTTTCACTTAGAATTCAATTTTCAGTGACAAAGACTGGTTGACAGGCACAGATGTAGACCCAGAGAGTGTCTGAGGAGAAGAGTTCACTAGATTATAATTTCAAGCTATGTTTTAAGTGCAAGGATTTGATATTGACTGCTCTAATGACCTGGACCCTCCTAGAGCCAGAAGGAAACATCCAGCATTTAGTCAAACTCTCATAACTGCAGGATCACTGCCAATGGTGACTGCAGCCATGAAATTAAAAGACGCTTTGCTCCTTGGAAGGAAAGCTATGACAAACCTAGATAGCGTATTAAAAAGCAGAGGCATTATTTTGCCAATAAAGATCTGTATAGTCACAATAAACTGGAAGATTCTGAGAGAGATGGGAGTGCCAGACCACCTGACCTGCCTCTTGAGAAATCTGTATGCAGGTCAGGAAGCAACAGTTAGAACTGCACATGGAACAACAGACTGGTTCCAAATAGGAAAAGGAGGACGTCAAGGCTGTATATTGTCACCCTGCTTATTTAATTTCTATGCAGAGTACATCATGAGAAATGCTGGACTGGAAGAAGCACAAGCTGGAATCAAGATTGCTGGGAGAAATATCAATAACCTCAGATATGCAGATGACAGCACCCTTATGGCAGAAAGTGAAGAGGAACTAAAAAGCCTTTTGATGAAAGTGAAAGAGGAGAGTGAAAAAGTTGGCTTAAAGCTCAACATTCAGAAAACGAAGATCATGGCATCTGGTCCCATCACTTCATGGGAAATAGATGGGGAAACAGTGGAAACAGTGTCAGACTTTATTTTGGGGGGCTCCAAAATCACTGCAGATGGTGACTGCAAACGTGAAATTAAAAGACGCTTACTCCTTGGAAGGAAAGTTATGACCAACCTAGATAGCATATTCAAAAGCAGAGACATTACTTTGTTGACTAAGGTCCATCTAGTCAAGGCTATGGTTTTTCTAGTAGTCATGTATGGATGTGAGAGTAGGACTGTGAAGAAGGCTGAGTGCCGAAGAATCGATGCTTTTGAACTATGGTGTTGGAGAAGACTCTTGAGAGTCCCTTGAACTGTAAGGAGATCCAACCAGTCCATCCTGAAAGAGATCAGTCCTGAATGTTCACTGGAAGGACTGATGCTGAAGCTGAAACTCCAATACTTTGGCCACCCAATGCGAAGAACTTACTCACTGGAAAATACCCTGCTGCTGGGAAAGATTGAAGGCAAGAGGAGAAGGGGATGACAGAGGATGAGATGGTTGGATGGCATCACTGACTCAATGGACATGAGTTTGAGCAAGTTCTGGGAGATGGTAAAGGACAAGAGGAGCCTGGCATGCTGCAGTCCATGGGATCACAAAGAGTCGGTCATGACTGAGTGACTGAACGACAAAAACAGAGAATGGAAGAAATAATTTTAGATTACAGAACAAATTGGGAGCAGCTCAAGGCTGAATGCCAGATCTGCACTGTGTCCCATATAATCAGCTAGAAAAATTAAAAAATAAAAAAGGAGTTGATGTTGACAAGAGTCACTCTCTCACAACTCTCCCTCTTGGGGGATCTCTCAGAAGAAGCCAAACACCTCCTCCCCAAACCTACTAAGTCACCCTACCCATGCAAGGCTAGGGCTGGGTAAACAGCACCTGAAGATGGCATAGAGCAATCTGACATTAAATCACAGTACAGTGGGTTTAAACAAGGATGGCAGCATGGTGATTAGCTAATCCTGTAAACTGCTGTTTCAAAAGCAATGATCAGGGGCGAATCATTGAAATAAAAACATAATCAACTCACATATCACCTAATGGGAAACAAAGGGAGCGGAATAACCCCTCTAACTTGTTCAGGGCTTCTAATCCCCCAAGACAGTCTGCAAGCCTGAGCCTGAAGCTTCCACCCTGCCCAACACCACCTTATTTGGCTTTGTCTTCAGAACGTCTTTAGGGAGGGGTTGATCTTATGCAAGACTGATAACACTTTTCACTGCTTCCTTGCTTCTTGATCCCAGTAGCCAAGTATATGGAGGTGAGGGAGAAAGCAAGTTTACCAGGAGGCAGTTGAGTAATGAAGATAAAAAATCTAATTTTTTCTCCAATCAAATAATAAAATTTGCCTTGAAACCAAGCCTCACTCATAGAGGGAATATTAAAACCCAACTCAATCCCACTTGTAGAGAAAGAACAAATCCTTCTAGTTAGTTGTCCCTGAGAACTCAGGATTACCTGACCTGAAAAATTTCGAATAGTTTTTTTAAGACTCCAGAAGAATTCTTCATTTGACCCTCAAATGTTGCTGTTAATAATGAGGAACGTGTAAGTTAAATTGTACCTGTCATCTATGTGATCTTTACTCGGAGGAAGTTTTCTAAAATCCAAGGCAGATCATGTAACTCTCTTTCTTAAAATACTTCAATGATTTCCCTTTCCTTCAAGAGAAAACTCTAGCTACTAAAATTTTAAAATTTGGGGGTTCTTTCATGGTCTGACCCTGCAATTTTTTTCACCTTTGAAGGTGACTTCCCTCTGTCCTTGGTTTCATCCTGTCAACTATCAGTTCAGTTCAGTTCAGTTCAGTTCAGTCGCTCAGTAGTGTCCGACTCTTTGTGACCCCATGAATTGCAGCACGCCAGGCCTCCCTGTTCATCACCAACTCCCGGAGTTCACTCAGACTCATGTCCATTGAGTCAGTGATGCCATCCAGCCATCTCATCCTCTGTCGTCCCCTTCTTCTCCTGCCCCCAATCCCTCCCAGCATCAGAGTCTTTTCCAATGAGTCAACTCTTCGCATGAGGTGGCCAAAGTACTGGAGTTTCAGCTTTAGCATCATTCCTTCCAAAGAAATCCCAGGGTTGATTTCCTTCAAAATGGACTGGTTGGATCTCCTTGCAGTCCAAGGGACTCTCAAGAGTCTTCTCCAAAACCACAGTTCAAAAGCATCAATTCTTCGGTGCTCAGCCTTCTTCACAGTCCAACTCTCACATCCATACATGACCACAGGAAAAACCAGAGCCTTGACTAGATGGACCTTAGTCGGCAAAGTAATGTCTCTGCTTTTGAATATGCTATCTAGGTTGGTCATAACTTTTCTTCCAAGGAGTAAGCGTCTTTTAATTTCATGGCTGCAGTCACCATCTGCAGTGATTTTGGAGCCCCCCAAAATAAAGTCTGACACTGTTTCCACTGTTTCCCCATCTATTTCCCACTAAGTGATGGGACCAGATGCCATGATCTTCGTTTTCTGAATGTTGAGCTTTAAGCCAACTTTTTCACTCTCCTCTTTCACTTTCATCAAGAGGCTTTTGAGTTCCTCTTCACTTTCTGCCATAAGGGTGGTGTCATCTGCATATCTGAGGTTACTGATATTTCTCCTGGCAATCCTGATTCCAGCTTGTGTTTCTTCCAGCCCAGCGTTTCTCATGCATGTAAATTAAATAAGCAGGGTGACAATATACAGCCTTGATGTCCTCCTTTTCCTATTTGTTCCATGTGCAGTTCTAACTGTTGCTCCCTGAGCTGCATACAGATTTCTCAAGAAGCAGGTCACTATAAGTTGGCATTTACCAAGAGCATTGACTGAACAACAAAGGCATTTGCCATCTGCCTCGACAGAGATTGAACCCCATGCTGCTATAGCTATTGACCTTCAACAACCCCTGAGGGAGTTCTGGGTGGAGTGAGGCACTCTGTGTTCAGTTCTGGGTGGAGTGAGGCACTCTGTGTTCCACGGAATCTGGTGGAACAGGTCTTTAGATTATCATTATCATTATCACATTTGCTCAGTCGTATCCAACTCTTTTCGACCCCATGGACTGTAACCTACCAGGCTCCTCCATCTATGGGATTCTCCAGGCAAGAATACTGGAGTGTGTTGCCATTTCCTTCTCCAGGGGATCTTCCCAACCAAGGGATTGAACCCGGATCTCCCGCCTTGCAGGCAAACGCTTTAACCTCTGAGCCACCAGGTCTTTAGATAGTTGGATGTTTTTAGGAACAGGTTTTATGATATCAATCCTTGTATCTCCTCATATCTAGAGAAGCACTAAATCCCTTCATGGTGGCATTAGATCCTCATTACTAACAAAAAACCTTTTGTAAAATGAGTGCTTCACGGTATTGAACTCTCCTTTCACCAAAACCTTATATTTAGACTTTCCCCCACTGCCGCTTTGGAACAGTCTCTCAGAGCTATCTAAGATGCTGCCTCTGGGGCTGCGATCCTCATTTTGTCCCAAGTAAAACTTAACTCACAACTCTCAAGTTGTACATCTTTTTTTAAGTTGACAGTTATGGCGACCATGAATGGACCCAGAGTGGACTTCCTTCCTTCGACTGGACTTCCTTCCTTCGACTGGACTCCCTTCCTTCAACTGGACTCCACAAGGAACCAGAGCTTTGGTACCAGCAGTGGCCCCTTGCACCCATCCACCTCCTCCAGGAGTGCAGACAAATTTGGGTAAGTCTTTCCTGGTTCTTGAATCTCCTGTATTGGTTGAGATTCTGAGTTTTATTTGGCAGTGGAGCAGGTTACTTGCCCCCTCCCAGGAGGAATAATGCTGAGGTGCGGGGGGCCAGGTGAAACATCCAGGGCATACCCACTCATGGTCTAGACACTGAGTAGGGCTTGGTTGAAAGATACTGAGAAATTCCCACCCAATCAAAAGATACTGCATGGCAGGGCTGGCTGAAAGATGCCATGAGAATTGCCCACTCAGTGGAAAGGAACTGGGTAGGGGGGTTCAATTGGGAAAAAAAATTAAGGAATACCTGGGGCTCGGCTGAAAGATGCTGAGGTCACTCTGTTGGAGGGGACTGAATGGTCTTGGCTAAGTGGTTAAGTAAGAGACTGATCTGACCCTTTTCCTCAATTTGACTGCTATTATAGAATTTGTCAGGATAAAAGTGAGGAAAATATATGAGAGCTTTTCTCTGAAGGAAAGGGACAAGACTCCTCCCAGCCAATTTTGGTTTTCTCAGGTGACTGAGAAATTTACAGGAGTGGTGGAGGCCTAGTCCTCATACCGTGCAGTGGTCCCATAGGGAAACCCATTCATTAATTAAAATACTTGCTCGTCCGAGGGTCACACATAAGAACTGACCGTTCAGCCACCTGAGCAGCCATGGTGGTCTTAGATTGCTGGAAGCAGAATCCGAGGCACATAAGATGAGCTGAAATGACTCTGGGGTGACTCCTGGAGGAGTTAAGCTCACAAGCAGCACATGGACCCACTACACAAGTTCACTGGTGATTTTTGTCCCTGACAAATTAGGCTTAAAATGGGAAACAGAATCTCTCAAAAACAGAATCAAAGGGGTGTCAGAAAGCCAGCCTCTGACTAATACTTCAGCCAGATTCATGTACAATATGTATGGAGCTCATAACTTGAAAGTACCTAGTTAACTGGAAAAATTATACTAAAAGAGATCGCAACCTAAAATGGCCAAATTGGAGTATTTTTGATATTCCAAAATCGATATTTTTGCTGACACAATTAGAAAAGGCCGGCCATGCTTACTTTGACTGGCATCTAGAAGCTTCTAAAACAGGAATGATAGAGTAACTTGTTTGCTGGAAACCAGGAAGAAATTGCTTGAAACTATATCTGAACTAAAAAAGGCTGCTAGCACTGACTTTGCCAGGTCACAGGTCTAGTGGAACTGGGAAGTCACGTTTGGCATTTATGCCATTTGGCTTTCTGGGCATCACTTTACCATCTTTTGGGGGCACTCTTGTTACTTGGTGTTTTATTTCTGGGCATCTCTTTGCCTTTTGTTTCATTTGGAGTGTGACTCCTGGCTGGTGAAGTTCTGGTTCGGTTTGGTTTTGTTGGTTTGGTTTGAGTGCACAGACATCTGGTACAAACTGCTTGATTTAATATGGGAATTGCTCACTCTAAGGTTCCACTCCACATGGGAACCCCTTGGGGGGGGGGGAAATATTTTCTTGGGGGCTGGCCAATCTATAGCTATGATCCAATGACAAGAAAAACGGCCTAAAAATATTAGATCTTTATTGACACATGAGAGGAAAATGGGCTTAAGTTCCCTTATGTCCAGGAATTCCTCCTGTAATCAACAGCCTGGGGCTGATCAAACCAAGACTCTTACTTCCCCAGAGGGGCAATCCCTGCTGGGACCAATCTGCCCTTGCTATCAGGGCCAAGTTGAGCACTAACTGGTTTAAATTTTGGCTATAAAACTGTGGTCACAGAAAAATACAATTTTTGACAATGTGGTGACAATAATCCTTAGACTCCAGAGGAAGCTTGAAGAAAAAATTATCTCTTTAAGAATTCTTGCCCTGAGGAAATAACTCCTCCTATACCTTTAGACCAGAGCTCTCTGGGTCACTTATCTAGACCATCTCTAATTCCTGAAACCAAAAGGAAAAAAAGGGAAGTGGGAGGGATCTCTTGGGTCTATTTGGATATATGTATGTCTCAGTGTGTGTTTTTGTTTTTTTGGATAATATTGCTGACTGCTGAGATCAGCTTGTAAATGAGCTCTTATCTAATTGGCCTTAAAAAAAAAAAAGTATGCACTTACGAATCAAATAATTGTAAATACAAGAGAAATTAACCTAAATGAATTTCAGGTTCACATGAACTGGGAAATATTCAGTTTTAAATACTTGATATTAATCTTTGTTTGTTAATCTAACTAATGTAGACATGTCTAAGAGTAATTAAGCAGAATATTTTCATTATACCTAGTTTTAATATGTTAAATATTATTATATCTTTTACAAGTTTGTCAGCAAGGAAATCACCTCAAGTGAAGAAATTTCTAAAAATATAAATGAGATATGAGTCTTTAGATCGGAGAAGTCAATGGCATAGACTCTATTAAAAACAATTATGCTTTTTAGGAATATGTGTCTAAAATAGCCTCTCCAGATTGGGGTAACTTGAACTTCTAAGGGTTGTGCTAAAGTAAGTGTTGGAAGTCTATTGAATAGCTAAGTCATTCCAAATAAAATAAGATTTTGAAACATTTACTACTAAACACTAATTTCCTCTTACAGAGAAACTCAAGAGATTTGGGATTAAAAATGTTAGATAGTTAGAATAGGAAACAGGAGTCCAAAATGGCGGTGGCTAAAAGACAAGGAAGGGAAAAGCCCGCAAAAATAGAACAAAGGAAGGTCAAAGGAAGGTCCGAGGACCTGAGTGAGGACCTCAGGTAGAACAAACAGCACTCTTGGCTAACCCAATTTACATAGGGCAGGCCCAGGGGGAGGAAAAAAACATATAAAAAGAGGAGCCCAAGCACACTCTCTCTCTCTCTCCCGCACGCTGGCGAGCTCCCCCACTCTCTTCTCTTGGCGTCTTTGGGTCGGCATGCCTTCACGCCTCAACGATGTATTCTCTTGCTGTTTTCTAAATAAAATAGAGCTGTAACACTGATTTGTCTAAGAGCTATAACACGGTCTGTCCAAGACCGGAGGGCTTTAATGTCCGTCACTCCAAATCTTTGTTGTGACGAGACAGAACTGAGGAGCATACGCTTGCCTGACAAAAATATATGATGTTTGGTGCCATCCTAAAATGTTCTCCCTAAGAAAGCAAGGTTTTAGCAATTATCACTGGTATTTATGCTCACCAATCTATAAAATGCTAATATAAAAGTGAGTTCTCAGTTGCTTTAAGGGAAGTAGGAAGTGTGTTTTCGGTAAAGAAGGTATGAGGAATGGAATTGTATTTTGTGAAAGGAAAAGGAAGTAAGCCTAAAAAGTGACTTTTTAGGATGGAAGAACACAGTCATGGTACAGAAAGTGAAGGTTTGTGAAAAGTGAACCATGAGGAAAGACTTTTGTACATGGTTAGAATTAAGTTTAAAATAAAGTTAATTAAGTTTACCTTTTAAATAAAGTAAGCTGGTGCAAAAACTTGAATTTAGCTTTTCTCTCTGTTAAGAGGACATCTTTTCTTCAGTTGTTGAACTGACTTTGATAATACATTTAAGTTTCTTTATCTCTTAAATGATCTGCTCTGAAATCCTTTATTGTTACTTTGGCTAACTGAAGAGCTATTGTTTCACAATGACCTATAGTCCTATCCGACGGAGTGTTTTAAAACTTTTTGATATTTGTGGACAAACCTTCCTAAATCATTCTAATGAAGATTTCTAGCTAATTTTGGGATGTTTCAGAGGGCTCCTGAAACATCCCAAAGAGAGATATACACTAATTAGTTTCATTTTGTGTACAGAATTACATGGGAAGTATTGTCAAGTGAGTAATAAGTGTCGGGTTATATTGTATGGTAAATATTACTAATATAGATATCCTAGAAACCATATGGAGTTCCTAAAATTCTGACGTTTCGGTAAAATGTTATCAGGCATAATGCTAGTTACTACGTGAAAATATTGTCATAGCTCTAACCAAGTTTCACAAAAATGCTTCCTCTTCAAGAAGATTTATGAAAAGGACTTTTGAATAAATACCAATTTTTGAACTGGGTAAAGATTCTAAATGGAAAACCTGATGACTTCACAAAGGTTAACAAAAGGACTGAATGAACTGGTGAATATGCTTATAACTTTTATGGTTTCTATTTGAAAATTTATTGATTTGAATCTGTTTTCTAGGTGTAAGAAAAAAAAAAACCCTCAAACTAATTATGAGAGTAATTTGGTAAAATTATATTTTCTAAATAAATTGAAACATTTATCTTTTTTCTCTATCTGAACCCTCCAGAGATAGGAAGCTCTTAGTTTCCAGTGACTTTATCAGATAAGTTAGGAAGGTTATCTCAATAACAGGTACAGAAACCTCAAGGAATTTTGGAGACCTTGAGAGGGGAGGAATTCACTTAGATCTGTTAGGCAAAATCTGTGATAAGCCTTTGGCATGACTTTCCTAGCCCTGAAAGGTTTTATTTTAAAAGTTCAGTCTGAGATTCTATAAAAGTCTCAGCAAAGCAAAAAAGTCTATGATCAATTATGGTTATATAAATCATCATTCCAAGTTTATTGAGACCAGACCTATATTACAAACATGTCTTAATTTGGTTATATTTGGTAAAAATGACAGATTTTAGGGAGAAAAAGATGTTTCAATGAATGTTAAATCCCAGTTTGTTAATGGAGGTCTGTATCTACTAAGACTCATTTCCTGTATAATTCTTGGCTGTTAGAGTGTATCAACGTAAACTTTAATTTAATTATTAAAGGACACTGTAGGGTTGTTTCTGAAGCTTGTCTCAGTAATCTGTCTTTGGATGAAGATAGATGCCTCACACGTGACCTGCAACCAAGACTGGAAGAAGACATAATTTAAGGAACTCTCTCCAACCTGGATGGAAGGACCTTTCTATCAGGTTCTCTTAACTAGCTCATGCCCAGTAAAATTAAAGGGAAATTGACTCTTGGGTTAAATCCTACTTCCAAAGGCCCCTAAGCTGGACTGGTCTATAGAGAGGCCTTCTGACCTCAAGCTCACCTTCAAACAATGCTCAAACAGAGGAAATTATACTACACTAGGACGAGAAGACAACGTCAGAAGTAGACAGCTTGCCCAAGATGCTGATCTGACTTGTATTATCATTTATAACATTTTATTGACTCCTTGGACTTATGCCTATCAATCAAATGTTTTCTATCATGGACATGATTCTATGCTAGTTTAAAACTCAATCCAATTGTTGCGTTGTGGCCAATTACCTGTATCTAGTACTTCTGGGTTACTTTGGTGGATTTCTGTTCTCTAGGGCTGTGATTTGATAGCCCCCAGGAAATTTATTCGGAGAAGGCAATGGCACCCCATTCCAGTACTCTTGCCTGGAAAATCCCATGGACGGAGGAGCCTGGTGGGCTACAGTCCATGGGGTCGCTAAGAGTAGGACACGACCGAGCGACTTCACTTTGAATTTTCACTTTCATGCATTGGAGAAGGGAATGGCAACCTACTCCAGTGTTCTTGCCTGGAGAATCCCAGGGACTCGAGAGCCTGGTGGGCTGGTGGGGAGCCTCTGTGGGGTTGCACAGAGTTGGACACAACTGAAGGGACTTAGCAGCAGCAGCAGCAGGAAATTTATTTTAGATGAATATTCAGTCCTGTTCTATCTATTCATGATATTACTAGATGGGATCCTCTCACCTGGCCAATTAATAATACCTGCTCGGATGCTGGCCATAGATTTAAGTTTTATCTTAGGGTCATTCAAACTCAACTGGAGTGAAGAGCTAAGTCTCAATTAAAAAAATTAACCTCTCATCTATTAAAAGGAAAACTCCCACAATTATAGGGTGGATCTACATGGTTAACACCAGGCTATGGTCATTTAAGTTTAAAAGCTCCTCTACATTGGGAAGGGTTAAATCATACTAAAAATGGAAATTATGAGGCAAGGCTGGTTGCTTTATGAACTATGTCTATTATTTCCTTTAGAATGAGGGATTGGTATGGAACTCAGTGGATTTGTGGCATTAATTTATGGCCTTCACATCTACAGGGATGGATACAAAGGTGTAGCCTGGGATTCCCATGAATTTAAGGTCATACATGTTAACAAATTAGAGGTAACCCCAACCGATCTACCGTTGGTATGATCCCAGTGGGTCAAGGATCTGTGTTCTACTGGTATGATCATGCATGTGTGTGTGTGTGTGTGTGTGTGTGTGTGTGTGTGTGTGTGTGGTGTGCGTGCATGCATGCCTTCAGTGGGGTCAGAGAATATAATAGGCCATGTTGAAGGCTTAACAACTTTCATAAGCTTTAAATGATAGTAACTGGGCTGTTAGCCTATTGAATTCTGAGATCTCTATGGTGAGAAAGGCAGTGCTACACAACTGCAAGGCCCTTGACACCTTACAGCACCTCAGGAGATTTCTGTGCTATAATTCAAAGTGAATGCTATATTTTCATACCTGATAAATCCTTTAATGTAACACATTTGATGAACCACATGAAAAATCAGATTTCTGCTTTAGGTGACCCATTCCCTAGTCTTAATGATTTATTAAAAAAAAAATTGGTTTGGTGTAGGAGGCTCATGGCTAAAATATTTACTTTTAATTCCAATAATGTTATCAACTATACCATTTGTATTTTGCTTGTTTCACAAGATTATTATTTGTTGTATTACCAAGTGTATGACTGAGCCTCCAATGAAAATGATGACTAGACTTGAAGCAGTTGATCAAATGCATAGTTTGATATATGATCAATGATTGTAACAGTGTAACTCTAGATATGGGAAGATGCAACAAAAGGGAATACTTTCTTGGACCATAACTAGAAGACAGGTGTCCAGAGATCTTTGACTATTAAGACCTAGTCCAGTAATAGCACATTGAGTGCCCTAACAACAAAAACCTTTCCACAGCTGGGAACAAGCCTTCCCAGCAATGTGGGACAAAATGGTCATGAAGTACCCCCCCAAAGTATGGTCGGATTTATGACCACAAGGGGGCCACATCTATTACAAACTGGCACTTACCAAGAGTATTGCCAATGACTGAACAACAAAGGCATTTGCCATCTGTCTGTATGGAGATTGAACCTCATTCTGCTATAGTTGTTGACCTTCAATAACCCCTGAGGACATTCAGGGTGGAGAGAGGCACTCTGTGCTCCAGATAGTTAGATGATTTTAGGAGTTTTAAGAAGAGGTGGCAAGAATACACAGAAGAATTATACAAAAAAAGATCTTCATGAAGCAACTGACAAACAACTAATCTCAAAAAACATACAAGCAGCTCCTGCAGCTCAATTCCAGAAAAATAAACGACCCAATAAAAAAATTGGCTAAAGAACTAAACAGACATTTCTCCAAAGAAGACACAGAGGGTTAACAAACACATGAAAAGATGATCAACATCACTCATTATCAAAGAAATGCAAATCAAAACCACAATGAGGTACCATCTCACACCAGTCAGAGTGGCTGCTATCAAAAAGTCTACAAACAAATGCTGGAGAGGGTGCAGAGAAAAGTCAACCCTCTTACACTCTAGGTGGGAATGCAAACTAGTACAGCCACTATGGAGAACAGTGTGGAGATTTCTTAAAGAACTGGGAATAGAACTGCCGTACGACCCAGCAATCCCACTGCTGGGCATACACACCGAGGAAACCAGAACTGAAAGAGACACGTGTACCCCAATGTTCACTGTAGCACTGTTTACAATAGCTAGGACATGGAAGCAACCTAGATGTCCATCAGCAGATGAATGGATAAGAAAGCAGTGGTACATATAAACAATGGAATATTACTCAGCTATTAAAAAGAATGCATTTGAATCAGTTCTAATGAGGTGGATGAAACTGGAGCCTATTATACAGAGTGAAGTAAGTCAGAAAGAAAAACACCAACACAGTATATTAATGCATATATATGTAATTTAGAAAGATGGTAACAATGACCCTATATGCGAGACAATAAAAGAGACACAGATGTAAAGAACAGACTTTTGGATTCTGTGGGAAAAGGCAAGGGTGGAGTGATTTGAGAGAATAGCATTGAAACATGTATATTACCATATGTGTAATAGATCACCAGTCCAGGTTCAATGCCTGAAACAGGGTGCTCAGGGCTGGTACACTGGGATGACCCAAAGGGGTGGGATGGGCAGGGAGGTGGCGGAGGTAGGGTTCAGGATGGGGAACACATGTACACCCATGGCTGATTCATGTCAAAGTATGGCAAAAACCACTATAATATTGTAAAGTAATTAGTTTCCAATTAAAATATATAAATTAATTTTTTAAAAAAGATCTTCATGACCTGGATAATCATGATAGTGTGATCACTCACCTAGAGCCAGACATCCTGGATTGCGAAGTCAAGTGGGCCTTAGGAAGCATCACTATGAACAAAGCTAGTGGAGGTGATGGAATTCCAGTTGAGCTATTTTAAATCCTGAAACATGATACTGTGAAAGTGCTGCACTCAGTATGCCAGCACATTTGGAAAACTCAGCAGTGGCCACAGGACTGGAAAAGGTCAGTTTTCATTCCAATCCCAAAGAAAGGCAATGCCAAAGAATGCTCAAACTACTGCACAATTGCATTCATCTCATATGCTAGCAAAGTTATGTTCAAAATTCTCCAAGCCAGGCTTCAACAGTATGTGAACCATGAACTTCGAGATGTTCAAGCTGGATTTAGAAAGGGCAGAGAAACCAGAGATCAAATTGCCAACATCCTCTGGATCATGGAAAAAGCAAGAGAGTTCCAGAAAAACATCTATTTCTGCTTTCTTGACTATGCCAAAGCCTTTGACTGTGGATCACAACAAATTGTGGAAAATTCTTCAAGAGATGGGAATACTAGACCACCTGACTTGCCTTCCTGAGAAATCTGTATGCAGGTCAGGAAGCAACAGTTCGAACTGGACACGGAACAACAGACTGGTTCCAAATCGGGAAAGGAGTACATCAAGGCTGTATATTGTCACCCTGCTTATTTAACTTCTATACAGAGCACATCATGAGAAATGCTGGACTGGATGAGGCACAAGCTGGAATCAAGAATGCTGGGAGAAATATCAATAACCTCAGATGCAGATGACACC
Source organism: Oryx dammah (assembly GCF_014754425.2). NCBI lineage: Eukaryota > Metazoa > Chordata > Mammalia > Artiodactyla > Bovidae > Oryx > Oryx dammah. The sequence goes on from NW_024070201.1 coordinate 6,030,411, forward strand.
ACCTTTATGGCAGAAAGTGAAGAGGAACTAAAAAGCCTCTTGATGAAAGTGAAAGTGGAGAGTGAAAAAGTTGGCTTAAAACTCAACATTCAGAAAACGAAGATCATGGCATCCAGTCCCCTCACTTCATGGGAAATAGATGAGGAAACAGTGGAACTAGTGAGAGATTTTATTTTCTTGGGCTCCAAAATCACTGCAGATGGTGACTGCAGCCATGAAATTAAAAGACGCTTACTCCTTGGAAGAAAAGTTATGACCAACCTAGACAGTATATTAAACAGCAGAGACATCACTTTGCCAACAAAGGTCTGTCTAGTCAAAGCTATGGTCTTTCCAGTAGTCATGTATGGATCTGCTGCTGCTGCTGCTGCTAAGTCCCTTCAGTCGTGTCCAACTTTGTGACCCCACAGACGGCAGCCCACCAGGCTCCGCCGTCCCTGGGATTCTCCAGGCAAGAACACTCGAGTGGGTTGCCATTTCCTTCTCCAGTGCATGAAAGTGAAAAGTGAAAGTGAAGTTGCTCAGTCGTGTCCCACTCTTCACGACCCCATGGACTGCAGCCTACCAGGCTCCTCCGTCCATGGGATTTTCCAGGCAAGAGTACTGGAGTGGGTGGCCATTGCCTTCTCCGTATGGATCTGAGCAGGACTATAAAGAAAACTGAGAGCCAAAGAATCGATGCTTTTGAACTGTGGTGTTGGAGAATATTTCTGAGAGTCCTTTGGACCACAAGGAGATCCAACCAGTCCAACCTAAAGAAAATCAGTCCTGAATATTCACTGGAAGGACTGATGCTGAAGTTTAAACTCCAATACTTTGGCCACCTGATACAAAGAATTGACTCATTTGAAAAGACCCTGATGCTGGGAAAGATTGAAAGCAGAAGGAGAAGAGAAAGACAGTGGATGAGTGGTTGGATGGTATCACTGACTCAAAGGACATGAGTTTGATTAAGCTCCAGGAGTTGGTGATGGACAGGGAGGCCTGGCATACTGCAGTCCATCGGGTCGCAAAGAGTGAGACATGACTGAGCGACTGAAGTGAACTGATTTTAGGAACAGATTTTATGATCTCAATCCTTGCATCTCCTCATATCTAGAGAAGCACTAAATCCCTTCATGGTGACATTAGATCCTCATTATTAACAAAAAACCTTTTGTAAAATGAGTGATTCGTGTTATTGAACTCCGCTTTCACCAAAACCTTATATATTGACTTTCCCCCACTGCCACTTTGGAGCAGTCTCTCAGAGCTATCTGAGATGCTGCCTCTGGGGCTGCAGTCCTTATTTTGCCCCAAATAAAACTTAACTTGCATCTCTCAAGTTGTACATCTCTTTTTTTTAGTCATCAATCCCATCTCTGTCTAACTGTAGCCTCTTTTCGCTTCTCAGCCCTTTCCGCTTGGCCTGCGCCTTCTGATTTTTTTGTCTCCAGCCAGAAGCCTTCCCTGACATTTTGAAACTGGCTTAGGCGCCTTTCTCGGGTGCTCCAAGACCACCCAGCCATCCTGCCATCACCGCATTCACCACAGCCCTTTCACTTGTCTTCTTCACTGGCCAAGTTTCTGGAGGGTTATTTTCATTACACCCCCAGTGACTGAAAACTTGTAGCCTTTCGGTAGCTTTTGAATGTAGAAAGAAAACTTAAGACTGAAAAGTACCTACCAATACTACGCATGAAAGTAATTTAGACACTTTTTTTTCTTATAATCTGGACAAGGAAATGGCAACCCACTCCAGTACTGTTGCCTAGAGAATCCAGTGGACAGAGGAACCTAGCAGGCTACAGTCCATGGGGTTGCAAAGAGTTGGGCACGACTGAGCAACTCCACTTTCTTTGTGACCAAGGCTGTACCTTGCCAGGGTCCTCTGTCCATGAGATTTTTCGGGCAAGAATACTGGAGTGGGTGGCCATTTCCTCCTCCAGTGGGGGCGGGGGGTCTTCCTGACCCAGGAATCGAACCCGCGTCTCCTGAGCGAGGGGCAAGTCAGGTAGGAAGGAGCACAGAGTCCGTCGTCTAGGGCTAGGACGCTTGCTTCCCAAGCAGTGTGGCTCTTCTCCCAAGGCGTCGGTGGCGCTAACCCCACCCCCGGGGCTGAACCCACACCCCGCGCCAGCAGGTATTAGTGCGCAGGCCCGGCCCGCCCCTCCTGCCCGGGCCCCGCCCCTGCCCCGATGCCCCGCCTACCCCGCGCCTGGCTGGAGCCGGGGCCGCGGGGTCGGGGCATGGGCAGATGGGGCGGAGGGACGGCCCGGACCCCGCTGGCTTTACTCTGCGAAAATGCGGTGGAAAACGGCAACGCTGCAGTTCCAGGTGGCCTGGGGGTGTGGCCGGCGTTCCCTGAAAAGGAGTCGCTAGCCAATTTGAGACCCCGGCTCCCCTGTCAGCCTCACACGGGGACGCACGTAGGGCCGCCGGAAGGCCGTCAGGTAGCCGGCTGACGAGTTTGGAAGCTCCTCAGATGCGCCTCTCGTGAAGTCCGAGGGTGGTTATAAACCCCAGCTGTCACGACAAGTTTGTTTTTCCGACAAGATTCCAACTCCTCCAGGCTGTAAACAATGACTTTGCCTTAGAAGTGGCAGTTGCCTAGGAAGAACTTGGAAAAGCCGTTTGAGTTGAACTGCCAAGTCTGAGCGTTTGAAGCTCCTCAGAAGTTTACTTGAACTGCGGCCCAAACTGTATCTTTTCCACAAGGGCTGGACACGTTTCAGGAATCTGGTGCTTCCTTGGAGAATGTTTTCCTCGGCCGGAACTGGAAGCTGCTCTCCATACTCTTGAGTTTCTTGTTCTGATCCGTTGAAACTGACCTTGTCCCACCCAGTCCCTGAGAGCCCACCGTGTGTGGAGCAAGCCCACCGTGGGACAGTAGTCAAGGCCACACACACGCCGCCCCTTCTGATGCCAACTCGACGTCTCAGCCGGAAGATCGCCGGGCGTTTTGGAACCTGAGGCCTCCGTTCTGTGTCTGCTTTGCATTTCCTTAAGCACCTACTATTTGGGTCTGTGCCTCAACACCCTGTACATTTCCACCTCAGGCAGAGGACTCACATTTTAAATTTACCTAGTAGATATTTTTTGATCTATCTCTCCCATGAGGCTGGGAAACCTTAGGTCAGAAACATTCTGTTGTTCCTTTGTCAGCACAGTCCCTGGCACTTAGAAGTATGGTTGTGGAAAGAAGTTCCTTCAGTAGTCAGGAAGGAAAGCGTCTTCATCGTGTGGATTGTTTCCTTGACTGTGGAGAACAGGTCAGACAGGAAGATGCATTCAGATAAAGTATGAGACATTGGAAACAAGGGGACAACACTTCCTTAATTTGATCTTTTATATTTTGAAGTCTCTCAGGATAAATGTTTTAGCCAAATAACTGCCAGTTATTGAATTTTACATCTACCGTTAAATTATTTGTATTCAGTTAAGAGATTTTCATCTTTAACATTCCTTCCTTCTCCACATATTTCCATGTAGTACTCCATACATATTGGGTACTATAGGGGTATTAATTTTGGGTGGTAGACTTTTAATGATCACGGAGGGCTAAGTGTTGAGTTTTCATTTTTCAAAGGAAGGAATCATGTTTACCCTCATCTCTAACATTCAGTTGTAGATGATTTTTAAATTTTTACTTAAATATTGAAATAATGTTGCCGAACATTGTATGCCTATTTAACAATGCTGTCTGTCATTTTTCAAAATATTTTGGGACATGTTTTAAGCCATAAGAAAAGTAGACTTGCTTCTTTATAGTAACTCCTCCAATAACCCAGAACTCTGAAGGCAAAATGAACAGGCATGGCAAATGCAGTTAGACTCCCCACTCTTCCTCCGAATTTCTTAAATTCACAATTAGTATTCTTTCAACATGAGAAGACTAAAACATCTTCGTTTTCTGAAACAAAGGAACATAATAATTTACTGACCTTATTTAACCAGAGGAAACACATGGTGTCATTTAACACTAACTCCAGATTTGGATTAAATTTTGAGAGTGAGCAATGTCTGTGATTGAACTAAGGATCTCCTGCTGGAAAGGAGTCATGCAAAGCTCGGTTTGTTCAACTGAGAACAGAGCAGGCCAAAGTTTACAATTATATTCCCTGGGTTTCTACAGGTTATTAAAATATTTGGCTAAATGGTTGAATACACTTAACTGAATATCACAATATTTTCAGATCCAACATTTGAAATTGATCTAATTGCTCTTCATCTGCTTCTTAAATGGATAATGTGGCCCTCTCAGAGATTCCCTTGGCAATGGGCTATGGGCTTTTCAAAATCATAGACTAATGGGACACAATTTCTGGGAGAATTGATTTTGCTAAACAGTCTTTAACTTAAATATTTTATATTAAAATATACAATATGTATAAATGCAACATTTGTACAGATTTTTAAGATAAAAGAGAGCATTTCAAAGAAAATTTTGTTTGCAGTGCTGGCATTGTCTCTCCAGTTGCCAAAGATATATGTTCACTTTCCTTTTCCTTGAGATTGTTTGGGAGAAACTTAAGATGCTCTAACCTAATATGTTAATCTCAGTCAGAGCTCACTAAATGACCTTTAGAAAATCTAACCAACCTTGTCATTGTGTCTGGTCCTTCTCCAACAACAAAAGGAGCTCATCTAAAGTTTATACTCCCTTTATGGACTGAGAGAAGAGTGCCAAGTTATTATGAACTTTCTCTTTTTTCTTTCTTTCTTTTCCCTCCCAATTGTCTACAAACACCTAAGTATCGTATATGAGGCTCATGGTTTCAGACCATGCTGGTTATCTCACCCTGATTGTCCCTTTCTCAAGAGTGCCAGTTCCCACCCATTCACACCAGCTTTGCATGATCCTTACCTCTGACTTAGAACTGTTCACATTAAGTCTTCTCCCTCTGTAGCACCCTTAGTGTCTCCTTCCATCCAGCTTCTTTCTAGAAATTTATGACTGCTTCTCCCGCTGGTCTATAGAGATAAGAGGTGAAAACATGAGATAGTTTCTGCTAAAATCTGACATGCCATTTCTGCATTTCCCAAGTTGGCTAAAGGTAAACCAAGTTTATGATGCCATTTTATATAATATTTAAGCCTGATATTTTCTTTAATTTTTTCTAATTATTTCAACTCCTCCAGGTTTTGCACAAAGCCTGATAAGATCTGTGAGAGAAATTTTCTATAATCGAAAAAATAAAGGAACATGATATAAAAGTACTTAGAATATGAATAGAGATCAGAGTCTGAATTATGGATTTATTTTAAAAATACTGTCAAAATACCCTAACAAACGACCCTACTCTCCCTAACATAAGCCCCAGTAAGAGCAGGAAGGAAATGAACAGCCCACTGAGAGAAAAAAGAAAGACACTTACTCAACAGACTTCTCATTATACTCCAGGGAATCAAAAGGTAATGTCCAGGAAGAGAGTGGAACAGGGTGGAGAGACCCATCGTGGGACAGATTTATGGTCCCTTCATCTACTGAAGATGTTATTTACGAGAGACATGCAGTCAGGTCAGTGGAGAGTACAGAGAATGCATGACTCTGGACTTGACTCTAAACCTCATCATTAAGTATGGCACAAATCATGTTTCCCATCCAAGCACACAGTAACTTAATGCTGGGTCTCAAGAGGTGTGCAATTAAGTCGTACCAGCACTAGTCAGAAGTTTTAAATTAAACAGACATGATGTATATTAATGGCCTAATGTGACATCAAAAGAGCAGTTTGGGATTATTTTCTTTCTTTCTCCAAATGGGCTTTGATCTGGCTCTCTCTCATATTGCCAGGATTAGTATGATGTCTAGAGGCTCAGCGTTAGAAATGGGTTGCCACTTAAGGACTCGCTGTGTGGCTGCAGCTGCCACTCACTAAATCCAATTTCCTGCACAGAGACAGGACCATCATCAGTTCTGCTTGAAACAAAGCAAAGCACACTCAGGAAGGCTTAGGATATTGTACTAACAAATAACAAAAATAAAGAGTGTGTTTCTATTATTTTATCTTATGATTCTGCTGTTTTTCAACTATTTTAACATAGAAGAAATAAAAAAGACTTGAAATTAACCTGTATAAAATTTAATACTTGAAAATGGCATGAAGTGAAGTGAAGTTGCTCAGTCGGGTCAGACTCTTTGCGACCCCATGGACTGTAGCCTGCCTGTCTCCTCCACCCATGGGATTTTCCAGGCAAGAGTACTGGAGTGGGTTGCCATTTCCTTCTCCAGGGGATCTTCCTGACCCAGGGATTAAACCCGGGCCTACCCACATTGTAGGCAGATACTTTAGTGTCTGACCCACCAGGGAAGATCCTGAAAATGGCATAGGTTCAGTATATTAATAAAGCACAAAAACCGAACGAAATATAATCATTTGACTTCAAAATAATCCTCTTACTCCTACTGTCCTACTCAGTGCAAATAAGGAAAGATGAGTAAAAAATACACTGTAGGTCAGTAAATAAAATGGAGACCTTGAATGCCCTTTCTACTGCTGAGGAATTTGAGAGAGATATTTCTTCTTTTTGTAAATGTCAATTGATCTCATGAGGTTAATTCGTCATTTGTCATTCCTTTTCACGTCCCAGCATCCAAGCACTATTTCTTATGTTTGCAAATCCCCATCACCAGTACAGAAGCTGAAAATTCTGGATATTTCCTTTTCCAGTAGGACAGTCTTCCATTTAGAGTGGAGGACTCAAGATTCTCCCATTTAGATACCTCTCTCCAGGACTTTGAGTCGGAAACTAGTGATACAAAACTGTAGAGATCAAACTGCCTCTGTTCTGGCACAGGTAGATACAGTGGTGGTTTCAGCAACCACTTCCCAGAGGCAGCAAAGACACATTCTTTGTCCTTTCAAGACTTGATGTTGGGGCTTCTCCAGTGACTCAGTTCAGTTCAATCATTTAGTCGTGTCCGACTCTTTGTGACCCCATGGACTGCAGCACGCCAGGCCTCCCTGTCCATCACCAACTCCTGGAGCTTACTCAAACTCATGTCCATTGAGTCGGTGATGCCATCCAACCATCTCATCCTCTGTCGTCCCCTTCTCCTCCCACCTTCAATCTTTCCCAGCATCAGGATCTTTTCAAATGAGTCAGCTCTTCGCATCAGGTGGCCAAAGTACTGGAGTTTCAGCTTCAACATCAGTCCTTCCAATCAATATTCAGGACTGTGGCTTGATGGTAAAGAATTCGTCTGTAATGCAGGAGCCACAGGAGACATGGGTTTGGTTCCTGGGTCGGAAGGATCTCCTGGAGGAGGAAATGGCAGCTCATTCCAGGTTTCTTGCCTGGAGACTCCCATGGACAGAGGAGCCTAGTGGGCTACAGTCCATGGGGTCATAAAAAGTTGGATGTGAATGAAGCAACTTGGCATGCATGCAAGACTTGATGTTAGTGGTACAAGTTGCAATATGTGTGTCCAGCAGATTCCCTCTGTAGCATTATTATGGGCATGGTTCCCAGCTCATCTGCAACCCCTAAATATGATTCTTTTTTGGGGGGAAGAAACAATTTTATTTTTTAATTTCATGCTCCAAATTCATGTATGTACATTCAGTTCAGTTCAGTTGCTCAGTTATGTCCGACTCTGTGCAACCCCATGAACCGCAGCAAACCAGGCCTCCCTGTTCATCACCATCTCCTGGAGTTCACTCAAACTCACGTCCATTGAGTTGGTGATGCCATCCAGCCATCTCATCCTCTGTCGTCCCCTTCTCCTTCTGCCCCCAATCCCTCCCAGCACCAGAGTCTTTTCCAATGAGTCAAATCTTTGCATGAGGTGGCCAAAGTACTGGAGTTTCAGCTTTAGCATCATTCCTTCCAAAGAACTCCCAGGGCTGATCTCCTTTAGAATGGACTGGTTGGATCTCCTTGCAGTCCAAGGGACTCTCAAGAGTCTTCTCCAACACCACACTTTAAAAGCATCAATTCTTCAGTGCTCAGCTTTCTTCACAGTCCAACTCTCACATCCATGTATGACCACTGGAAAAACCATAGCCTTGACTAGACGGATCTTTGTTGGCAAAGTAATGTCTCTGCTTTTCAATATGCTATCTAGGTTGGTCATAACTTTTCTACCAAGGAGTAAGCGTCTTTTAATTTCATGACTGCAATCACAATCTGCAGTGATTTTGGAGCCCCCCCCCAAATAAAGTCTGACACTGTTTCCCTGTCTATTTCTCATGAAGTGATGGGCCCAGATGCCATGATCTTCGTTTTCTGAATGTTGAGCTCTAAGCCAACTTTTTCACTCTCCTCTTTCATTTTCATCAAGAGGCTTTTTAGTTCCTCTTCACTTTCTGCCATAAGGGTGCTGTCATCTGCATATCTGAGGTTATTGATATTTCTCCCGGCAATCTTGATTCCAGCTTGTGCTTCTTCCAGCCCAGTGTTTCTCATGATGTACTCTGCATATAAGTTAAATAAGCAGGGTTACAATATATAGCCTTGACGTACTCCTTTTCCTATTTATAAATAAAACTTGTTTTTAGGATATCATCATTTAACTTGGACAATACTATCTCACCTCAATTTATTTGGAGAAACAATTTAGCCATTCTGCTTAAAAGTATAAAAAAAGCTGCTAAATTAGAAAACAAATTCCCCCCAGGCCAAACACACACTTTACTTTTACTACTGGGATGGCTGTTTTAATTAGCATGTTTAAAGTAAGCAAAACATGTTATCAAGGTATTATGCAACAAATTACATCTTTTGCAATAAGTTGGTCCCCTGGGTTGCACCTGTTGACAAGAAAAAAAATACACTGACATTGTACACTATACTCATAGGTTACACAAGTTGTTGAAAGCCAAAAGGAATCTTTGAGGTTGGAGGGACTGCTTAATAGTTAATCTTTGGGTTTAAGGGAAAAAAATAACCCCATACTGCATTTCACATCTCAAAAATAGCAAGTGTTTTAGCAGCCTAAAACCTTTTCAGTTATATAAAACTTCTTACACTAGGATTTACTTTGAAATATAGTTTACAGCAAGATCAATTATAATATACATACACTGGCACTTCAGCACAAGGGCAAAATTTAAAAACAGGTTTGTTTTACCTTTAAAATTAGGCCATAGTATAAAAGAGTCCATGTCTTACATTCAGCAAATTCATACTAAAATATTCTATTTTTGTAGGATAAATGCCAACAAAACTTTACATATGCTACAATTTTATTACATATATTTACATGGCTCTTTCCTAGGTATGCAGAACTTTCACATTATACAGCTACCAACTTTAAAAAAGTGAGTCATTTGTAGTGTTTCTTATTCTATTTTCGTTCTCTAACAGATTTATGTTTCAATGAGATGTACTTTATTTGCCTCCCTTGTACAGCCTACTCCAGTGCTCTTGCCTGGAAAATCCCATGGACAGAGGAGCCTGGTGGGCTGCAGTCCATGGGGTCGCTGGGAGTCGGACACGACTGAGCGACTGCACTTTCACTTTTCATTGTCATGCATTGGAGAAGGAAATGGCAACCCACTCCAGTGTTCTTGCCTAGAGAATCCTACGGACGGCAGAGCCTCGTGGGCTGCTGTCTATGGGGTCGCACAGAGTCGGACACGACTGAGGTGACGCAGCAGCAGCAGCAGCAGCAACTTTAAAAAACCTTTGCAGGGATGATTTAAAGCCATATCACTGTCAGAATAGCTTGTGCAGTGCCAACATACAAAAATGTATTTTGAAAGCTACTCTGAACACCAAATACTGTTTCTATAAAAAATGGTTCTGGTGCATTTGTTGGCAGACACCCATCCACTGCACGTAACAGGGCCAGTGGGGTATACTTGTTTCATTTTAAATAGCCCCTAGTGTCCTTTGCACATTCACCACCATACAGTTTATTAAAATACAACTATTCTCTAAAAAAAAAAAAATTCACATTTTCTTTAGGCAGTGCATCAGGTTGTTGCCATACTACTGGTTTAGGTGTACTGATTTAGGTGTCTCTAGGCAGTGGCACCCCACTCCAGTGCTCTTGCCTGGAAAATCCCATGGGCGGAGGAGCCTGGTGGGCTGCAGTCCGTGGGGTAGCTGAGAGTCGAACACGACTGAGCGACTTCACTTTTGACTTTTCACTTTCATGCACTGGAGAAGGGAATGGCAATCTGCTCCAGTATTCTTGCCTGGAGAATCCCAGGGACGGCGGAGCCTAGTGGGCTGCCATCTATGGGGTCGCACAGAGTCGGACACGACTGAAGCGACTTAGCAGCAGCAGCAGGACAATAACATCTCAAAGATTCAAATAGTTTTCAACCCCTGTATGTCTTTAACTGGATGGTTATAACCAGATTTACCATATCTTAACAAGTCAATCTGCTGACCCATGAACTGATAATCTTTAGTATTTACCCCCAACAAGCAATATAAAAAGTTGATTCCTTTAAATTCCCCAAATCTAAACTTGAATGGTTTCACTTGTATGGTTACTCAATTGAGAACACTAGTAAAGAGATCAAATACAATTATCCATAATTCAGTTATTTTAAACTGTACTGATTCTACCATCAGAGTGCACATAAAACAATTAAGATGAAGTCTAATTATATTTTCTACATTAATCAGTTTTATAGATTCATTCCCTAGTGAATTTGGTCTGAAACAATTGCCAGTTATCCTTAAATATGACTAAGTTTAAATGTTAGTACTTTATCTTGTTTTATACCTGTACTTTAAGTAAGGTTTTAAGTTGAAATGTCATTATTTCTTTATCAGAAGGATTAAAGGAAACAGGCACCCAGTGGCTTGGTGGTTTAGGAAGAACACTTGGTGATGGTGGTTCAGTAAATTTGGCCCCAGCATAGTTCTGATTAGTTTGAGACTTAAAAAGTAAGGTGGGACTTGATAAGCTAGAGTTCCAGTTTTGATTGTTTGGAAAATTTTCGTTCTTCCCCCCATTTTGCATGGCCCGCCATGCAGCTGATGATGAATTACAAGTATGTCCTCTTTCCTTTTTCTTGTGAACAGTCTTCATCGGGGAATTCTGGTCCTTGGTCTTCTGTCTACTAAGCTGTTGTTCTTACTAACATTTCTAGTTTGAGGGGCTGGAATGTTACACCTCTCTTCACCACCCATCTTCAGCTTCTTCGTCACCTTTCAGTCTGCTTTTCCGATTGCAGGATTTCCACTACCTGTCCTCTTCCTTGCTGCCATGCCCAGGATATAGATATTGCTTTCTGACAGATCCTTTCCTTTGTCTCAATACATAAGTTTTCATGGGCCAATCTGCTGAGTTCAGCCTAGGAGCTGAGGCCAACATCTGAGTCTCCTCAGCACACAAGTTTGAGAGAAGTCTTAGCGACTTCAAGCCAGGGACTAGGGCGGCAGCAGCTTCTGCTCGGCTTCAAAGCCCCCTTCCCCTTCCAGGGAGAGATGAGGCTGGAACAGGTGAAGCCCACGAGCACCCACGAGCACCGACAAGCTAGCTGCTGGCCACCTCAACGTCTCAACCGACCTCCCCCAAATATGATTCTCTGGCTTCTGCAGAGTCTATGATCTACTCAGTGCATTTTTTTAAAAATAAAAAATACTAGTTTCTGCTTAAAATAGTTTGAGTTTGTTTCTGTTGCTTACAACAAGAACCTTAATTCATATAGAAACCAATGACAGGAGCAACTGCAGGCCAAAGCCTCTCAGGAAGCAATCATCATTTGGATGCTCTATGTGACAGCAAGAAAAATCCTTCAAGTATTAAAGGACAGAACTCTGGGAACTCATGCCATACAGTGGCAAACTTTAACCAGAATGGTATCTGAAAGTGCTCACTAAAGGTAAGACTTTGGAGAAACAAGTGGCAATTGACATAAAATGATATGAAAGCCACAAGGAATTGAAGAAATCTACAAGTACGTGGTTATTGCTGGATAGTTTAAAGAAAGAGAATGTCCAGCTCAGAGTCCTAAATTGCTGGCCAAGGATCAGCTGAAAACAAAAATCTTTCCATGATGGTACTTAAAAAAAGAACGTTACCCCCAGATTAAAATAGATCGTGATCGTGTATTGAATCTCTAGCATATTCTGAGCCTCCCTTGCTAGAGAAAGTTGCCCTGCTTCTCTTCTTATGAATCTATCTTGCCTTACTTGAAGCTCCTACAACAATTTACTTGCAAGAGTAAGTCAGTTCTGCACTTGCCCTCTGCCCTCCGTTGTTTGTAAAAATACAACTACAATCAGAGCCACTTACAAACTCAGAGATTTTTGCTAATTTCTATTATGGAAAAAAATAAGATGGAATACCTCAGTGATATTCTGATGGTGCTGGATCAAAGAGGACAGATTAAATTTTAGATTAGGCCGAAATTATCAATGCGGGTGAAATTACCAGAGATTCTGAAATTACATGGCTAGGGGAAATTTTGCCTATATGCTCCATTTTTATATTAAAAGCTGGTCCACTGAAGCCAGCAGAGGCAATCCGGTGTCCAGACCTGCTACAATAAATCTTCAAGTAGGCTTGATGATGCAGAAAGCCACAAAAGCAGAAGGAACCAGATTATGCACCTGCAGTTGACTAAGAAATCTCCTTCACGGAGTGAGTGGGCTCCTCAATGATGGCATGGGCTTTCCTGAATTGATATGAAAGATAGCCAGCCATGTTTCTAAACTCTATTGACCTGAAGAATTCATGATTCTGTGAGGTCTGCTGTGACCACAAAACTTAAGGTATACAATGGGGATCCTTAGGTATTTGACTGCTCACACCAGGCATGTATCATTAATCATTTCTGTATATTTTGCAGTGATTGTAAAACTAAGTGAGAGAAGTCTTAGCCAAGTCAGAGTAGTCGTTCTCATCAATGTACAAATACAGACTCACTTTTGTGGACTGCCTAGGGAACACAGCCCCACCTATCAACAGAAAATTGGATTAAAGATTTACTGAGCATGGTCCCATTCATCAGAGCAAGTCTCAAGATTTCCCCACAGCCAGTCCCTCCCATCATCAACTTTCCAGAAGCCTCTCATCCTTAGCCATCAGAGGGCAGACTGAATGGAAACCATAGTCACAGAAAACTAACCAAAGTGATCACACAGATCACAGCCTTGTCTAACTAAGAGAAACTACGAGCCATGGCATGTAGGGCCGCCCAAGACAGACAGGTCACGGTGGAGAGCTCTGACAAAACGTGGTCCACTGGAGAAGGGAATGGCAAACCACTTCAGTATTCTTGCCTTGAGAACCCCATGAACAGTATGAAAAGGCAAAAAGATAGAACACTGAAAGATAAACTCTCCAGGTTGGTAGGTGCCAAACATGCTACTGGAGAAGAGTGGAGAAATAACTCCAGAAAAAATGAAGAGATGGAGCCAAAGCAAAAACAACACCCAGTTGTGGATGTGACTGGTGATGGAAGTAAAGTCCGATGCTGTAAAGAACACTGCATCGGAACCTGGAATGTCAGGTCCATGAATCAAGGCAAATTGAAAGTGGTCAAACAGGAGACGGCAAGAGTGAACATTTTAGGAATCAGTGAACTAAAATGGACTGTAATGGGCTTAATTTAATTTAATTGATATGACCATTATATCTACTACTGTGGGCAAGAATCCCTTAGAAGCAATGGAGTAGCCATCATAAGTCAACAAAAGAGTCTGAAATGTAGTACTTGAGTGCAATCTCAAAAATAACAGAATGATCTCTGTTCATTTCAAGGCAAACCATTCAATGTCACAGTGATCTAAGTCTATGCCCCAACCACTAATACTGAAGAAGCTGAAGTTGAACACTTCTTTGATGACCTACAAGACCTTCTAGAACTATCATCCAAAAAAGATGTCCTTTTCATCATAGGGGACTGGAATGCAAAAGTAGGAAGTCAAGAGATAACAAGTAACAGGCAAGTTTGGCCTTGGAGTCCAAAACAAAGCAGGGCAAAGGCCAACAGAGTTTTGCCAAGAGAACACACTGGTCTCTTCCAATTCACTGAACCCTCTTCCAACAACACAAGACATGATTCTACACATGGACATCACCAGATGGTCAATACTGAAATCAGATTGATTATATTCTTTGTAGCTGAAGATGAAGAAGCTGTCTACAGTCAGCAAAAACAAGACCGGAGCTGACTGTGGCTCAGATCATGAACTCCTTATTGCCAAATTCAGACTTAAATTGAAGAAAGTAGGGAAAAACCATTAGGCCATTCAGGTATGACCTGAATCAAATCCCCTATGATTATACAGTGGAAGAGACAAATAGAGTTAAGGGATTAGATCTGATAGAGTATCTGAAGAACTATGGATGGAGGTTCATGACATTGTACAGGAGGCAGGGATCAAGACAATGCCCAAGAAAAAGAAATGCAAAAAGGCGAAATGGCTGTCTGAGGAGGCCTTACAAATAGCTGAGAAAAGAAGAGAAGCTAAAGGCAAAGGAGAAAAGGAAAGCTATACCCATTTGAATGCAGAGTTCCAAAGAATAGCACGGAGAGATAAGAAAGCTTTCCTCAGTAATCAATGCAAAGAAATAGAGGAAAACAATAGAATGGGAAAGACTAGAGATCTCTTCAAGAAAATTAGAGATAACAAGCCAACATTTCATGCAAAGGTGGGCACAATAAAGGACAGAAATGTTATGGACCTAACTGAAGCAGAAGATATTAAGAGGTGGCAAGAATACACAGAAGAACTATACAAAAAAGATCTCCATGACCAAGATAATCACAATGGTGTGATCACTCACCTAGAGCCAGACATCCTGGACTGTGAAGTCAAGTGGGCCTTAGGAAGCATCACTATGGACAAAAGATGCTCAGGTTGACTTACAATAAGTGACATGTAAATGAAAACTAGAGACAAATCATATCCTACCAATTAAATTGGCAAAATGCCAAAAGCAGGACATCCCACTCTATTGGTAAGGTTGTGGGAAAACTAGCAGTCTCATAAACTACTGGCTGGAGTACAAAAATGGACTCTACGCTCTAAAATAATGTCTGTATTCATTCATCAGATTACAAATGCATGTACCCTTTAATTCAGGCCTCTAGCCTAAAGATATATGTGTGTATATAAAATGATGCATGTACCAGGCGATTTATTGCAGCATTCTTTGAAATGGAAAAGATTGGAAATAATAGGTGTTCACTCTTTGCTAATAGGAAGCTACCACGTTACGTTATATCCACACAACCCAATTCTGTGTGACTGTGAAAAAATTGTGAGCTTCATCTATTTACATAGAAGATATGTAAGATATATTAAGTGAAAAGCAAGGTACAGAACAGTGTGTATAATATGCTGCTGCTTGTGTGATAAAGGTGGGGGGGGGGTAAGAGTATTTGTTGCTGTTGCTTATAAGCCCTCTTACCTGACAGAGTAAGAGTATATCTGTAACTATAATATTTACACATACCTATAAATATTTTAATACATAATCAATTGTGTCTAAATTAAACTAAATATGAGTTCATACCAAGATCTCTAATTCTCATCCATTACCACATGGATCATTTTAACCTCCTCCCCTTGCTTCTCTGTTACCCCTCCTCCAACAATGAAAAACCTAACTCTCAGGGGCCCTCATCCATTTAGTTAATTATTCAGTTTCAACAGACATTCATGGTGGTATCAGAATTGTTAACACATATTCCTGGGGGAAACAACTTTATCAATCAGACTACAAGGTTTATGTGCAAGGTTCCGGTTTCCTTTATTTAGTCTTACAGACTTCATTCATTTCCAAGGTTACTTAGGTCAGCAGGTTTTTCCCACTCCTTTCCGTGAGGCTGTTTCATAGACTTGTAACACATTTAGATTCTTTTGTTACTTTCTGTATTCCATCCTGGGATACCCTTACCTCCTAAATGATCTTCTAAATACGTGTATACATTAAGGGTAACTCTTTGTCTTGTAAAGTTATAAGGGTTTTGACTAACACAGTGTCATGTATCCACCTTTACAGTATCCTAAAGAATTCATACCTTAAAAAATCTGAAGGAACATTTTAAAAACAGTTTTATGAGATATAAGCCTTACATGTAAAAACTGTACTTACTTAAAGCAAGTGATGAGCAGTTTCAGATTGGAGATGCATCACTTTACAAGGCCTTCAGAAATATAAATCCCCGAAGAAATATTATCTACTCAAAGACAGATATAGAGATAAGTCACAAATCTAAGGTTTTTTAACTCAACAAAAGAAATACACACTCATTGTAGAAAAATGCCCACCGCAGGAGGCATGAGTTTGATGTCTAGTTAGGGAACTTAGACGCCACATGCTATGCGGTGCAGCCCCCTAAAATAGGTAAAAAATTTTTTAAAAAGAAAAATGACCAGAGATAAACAAAAAGGAATAAAATCACATATCATCCTGTCACTCAGAGATAATCTCTGTAATCACTTTAATGTCTATAATTCTTTTAAAAATGCATTTATCTAGTTTTTCAATAAAAAGAGTAAATGTTTATTTAACATTATTGTTTTGCTACTCAGTACTGTTTTGTGTTAGTCATGAGGTTGGTCCTAAGAATATAATTTTATTACCTGTCTTTTTGTCAGAGTATTCAATATTGTCAACATTTTTTCATATCAATCAATATAATTCTTTAGCCTCATTCCTGATAGTTGGTTGCATAGTATTTTACTTTATGGATATAACAATTCATGTTACAAAGCTCTGTTTTGGAAAACTAAGTTATTCCCAGACTTTTTGCTCTTAGTTTGCTAAATTCTTGCATACATCCTCAATTCTTTTCTTGGGATAGGGTCCTAGAAGTGGAAACTACAGGGCAGTCTTGTCAGACTTCAAATCAGATCTCCCATCTCCAGTCTGCTTGTTGGGCCCCTGGGCTACTGAATTCCCTGCAGTGATACAGATCAAGGGCCAGCTCACTCTGACCACTGCCTCAGAGAAGGAGAAGGTCCGCGCGGCCCATGACTCTCACCCCCAGGCAGGACTGAAGGTCACTTACAGTAAGGCCAGGGTGTTTCATCCATTGTCATTGTGGATAGTTCGCTTTCAAAATATTCAAAATGTACCAACAGAAAGAAAGCCTGAAAATTGTAAAGTTTTAATTTGCAAAATGTTTTCGTGTAAAATTTTAACCAGCATCCTGCTCCCATTTTGTTCCATATGTTAAACAATTTAATGTATGGCACATTTGAGCGACTGAACTGACCAACATTGATGCAGTTAGGCCAAATATTGATTTTAAAATATAACATTTTACATTTTAATTAATATCTGATTAATGTCTCAGATTGTAATGTATACCATACAGATTCAATTTCCATAGTGGGAACATATTCCAAGAATTCTTTACTAGTTGACTGTTTAGAACTAGAATGAATTTACCTATTGAAAGCGATGTTATGAATTAGTTGTCAATCCCTCAATTCTCACATAAAACCCATCGGACTTCTAGTTAGCTGCAATATTAATCAGGAGTTCCGTGGTCTAGCTACAACTCCTACCCTAAAGATTATGCTGGATTATGGAGAGTTATGCTAAGAAGGCTTCCCTCATAGCACAGTGGGTAAAGAATCTGCCTGCAATGCAGGATTCGGGTCTCCAACAGGAAGATCCCTTGGGGAAGGAAATGGCAACCCACTCCAGTATTCTTGCCTGGAGAATCCCATAGACAGAGGAGTGTGGTGGGCTACAGTCCATGGGGTTGCAAGAGTCGGACACGACTTAGCAACTAAACCATCACGTGCCAAGAAGGGAAGTTCCTCAAACAAGCCAGCCCCCTGCTCACTGATGTCCAGTCCCATGCAGTCCCTCCTGGGGACAGAGGCTCTGCTGCTGAACTGCGGATCCAGGCAGAAAATAAAATAGGCACCTCCTGTTGGGTGTGGCTTTGTGGGGGAAACTCCTACCTTCACAAGTGCTGGTTGGACCTTAACTGGCTCAGGCTTTTCCAAAGTTTCCATCTGGGACAAGGCCACCTGGGTAGCTGTGAGTCAAAGCAGCGTGATGGGAACTAAACTCCTCTTGGACACACCTTGGTGAGACAGGCCTGAAGTGACGCTCCCTCACATTTCACTTCCTCTGTGAACCTCCTCCTGACTTTTGCTATCCGTGGGCTCCATGAGCACACAGGATGACGCAGACTGTGGTGCACTCACCTGTCACTGCCGTTTACACGTCTGTGTGCTTCACCTTGGCTCAGTGGGGCCCAATCCTGGCTGCACGTTCCAATTATCCAGAGCCTTAAACACTCCTGGTACTCAGGCTCCACCCCTGTCCAATGGAAGCACCACCTCTGAAGGGGGAGCCCACACATCAAGGTGTTCTCCAATCTCCCCAAGGGCTTCTAATATTCAACCAGGATTCAGAGCCACTTCCCTAAAGGAGTTCTTTGAAAGCAGGCACATGCTGATTCATCGTCTGTTAGATGAGCTAATAAATCTCTCAGAAGAGTGCTGGCCTACACTCAGCTCTGGACAGCTGGCTGGTTAGTAGTAGCAGTATAGCAGCAGCAGTAGGGGGAACTCCCCACTGGCCAAGCAGGGTTTCTGACACACAGTAGCCACCTTCCCACCAAATGAACTCACATAGAACTATATATTCTGAAGACAAAGAGAAGAGAGCACAAGAAAAATAACCCTTTAGAAGACGATTACACGGACCCCTCCACTCTATAAGCCTAGGTGCCAGAGAAGTCTTGAAACTGGCAACCTGGATTTGCTTTCCTTCTGTAAATCTTAGTCCTATGGGCCTGCTTTTCACAGTGTGAGCATCTTGCTGTCCTGTATACAGGCAATTTGAAGAGTTTTTGAGTCTATGCGATTTTTACCAATGTAGTTAACAGGATAAATTCATGCAAAGTCTGAAGTCTAAGTTTCTGTCCCTGGCTCTGCCTCTTACTAGCTGGGTGGCTTTGAGCAGGTTCCTCCAGCCTTCAGGGTCGCATTCATCTCTGAGTCCCTCCTCTCTGATTTGGAAACCTGGGTAAACCCTCTCTTACACCATCTTGTCTGCTCCTGTGAGTCTGATGGATCAGGCTTGCAGTCAGGACGGTGCTGACCTCATTCCTGGCTACCCGGCCCACCTGCTCAACGAGGCTCTCTCCCCACCAATGCCCCAGAGGCCTCCCCACACCTGGGGTTGTCAAGGGAGGCTGTTAGTATCAGTCCGAAATTGTTCAACAGCCATGTGCGTTGAATAGTCTTGGAAACCAGTTGCCACTTACACATTTAGCCCAAAGGAAAAATACTCTGCTGTGGCCAAGGGGAAAGGGTAGTGCCATAAGCAAATAAACCTCTTCTTTGCTAGATGCTGGTTCTGGGGAGTAAAGAGAACTCTAGGGTCCAGCTCAGGCTTTGGGGCATTTCTTTACAAAAACAAAACAAAAACAGGACCATCTGATGTTTCAGTCAGCTTGGCCTTTGCCCTACTTGTCCTAATCAAGGGAGGTTTCTCAGCCTGGTGCGCTTCAGAACAGCTGGATAGATGCCAAAAACAGCCCCCCAACCCACCCATTCTGGTCAATTTTAAAACTCACAAAATCAATCGGAGAAATAAGGCCAAGTCTAGTTAGGGATAAAATAACAGGATTGCCAACATTCTCTTGTTGTATTATTTAAGTGGGACTCTTTGGGTAGGACCATGGAGTTCTTGCTTTACCCATAAACAGGCATGTTCTAGTGAAATTTGACCCGCATTTAAAAACTGGGGGGTGACAAAGCTTTTAAGTCCACGTTGTGCATTTGGAACTGCTGTATGTTAGTTTGGGTTTCTTTTCATTTTGCTCTTGATTTTTAAGGGGTTGTGGACTGATCTTGTTTTTAGGGTTTCCTGAGTGTCAAGTTGGTTTAATGAGATCAAATACACTCTAGAGTTGCCCATTAAATTCATCATCTAAATAAATTTGTTCTTCATGACAAAACAGGATTAACAGAGTTAGCAACTTCTGTTTTTTATCCACTTGGCCAACACATCCCTCTTGGCTCCCAGACGCCTTATGGTTAACAGTGATCACAATCATAGTTAGATGGCTGTGAAGTATTTCAGGTTGGCCTCTCCCTCGAGACCGCCAGCTCCACGTGGGCAGGGATGCTGTCCTTTTCATCACGGCGACTCTACACCCACCTAGCAGAATACCTTCCACCCAGGAGGTGCTCTCGGATATTGACAGAATAAGTAGTTTCTCCTGTGTGGGTGGCTTCCTCTCTGGCACTTGTTTTACTCTACAAATTCATGTATCTTTTTCCTGGACATGATTCAGTCTCCTCTTGAATGGGGAGGCCAGAGACAATTCCCCCAGAACTCACCCCTCTCTGGAGGAGTGAACTGTGAGGGGTACTAAGAACTCATCTGAGTCACTGAGGTCTTGTGACCCCCCCTTCTAGCCACCTTCAAGAGCTTCTGGAGCTACTTGTCTTACTCCCACATACCCGTCTCTGGGGGCACAGCTGCACGGGTCTGTTGCCCCTGGTCTCCAAGGAGCCACACAGAAGCGAGTGCCCCCTCTGCTCATACCAGCTTGTGATTCCTGCCCCTCAGCTGGAACGCGGGCGCTGTCAGCGTGCATCCCCAGCATCACGTCTCAGCTCATGGTAGTCCAGGCCAAAGGGCTCAGACTGGATGTGTGGTTCAGCACATCTGGAAGTACTGCCGCCTCTTGCTGATGCTAACTCTGTGACTTCAGTTTTCTGCTGGTGGTTTACTCGGCCCGTTTCTGTTCAATGACACTCCTCTCCCCTACTCCAGTGGTTCATGGCCTTTTAGCCTTCGAGTTACTGCTCTTGATGGACTCACGAGATTAGATTTTCCAGCTTTTCTTTGCTTGAGGTAAGTTTCACAAGTTAGGAATCTGTTCAGACACCAGTTTTCCTAATTTCTATCTGTGTGAGAAATGCAATCTATAGTACTTTATTGTCTGAGCAGACAAGTCTGATTATACCATTGGGGAAACATCAGTTGCCTTTGAAATGATGTTCCCTTTTGTCTTCCATTTGCTATGTAAAAAAGTACTGAGTTCACCGGTAGTATCTGGGGATGTGTATGCAGCTATCTACATTTTTTTTTCTGTGTATCCAGCCGATTTTGTTAACCTTTGTGTAAGTTCAATCATCATTTCCTTAAAATGTGAATGGCGAGCCTGTACTTTAAATACAAATGTTGTGTGAATTCTACTAGTTTTCTTACCTGCAAAACTAGGATAGGACATACCTCAGTGGGCTGTTGCCAGGATTGAATGAATTAACACATGAAAAGTGCTTGGCCTACAGTGCACACTCAATACATACTATTATCTGGTCCTGGCTGTGGAGTGTAGTAACCTCTGTGAGGGCAGAGATTTGTGTTTGCTTTGATCTTTGCTGTATTCCAGAGTCGGAGAAGGCAATGGCAACCCACTCCAGTACTCTTGCCTGGAAAATCCCATGGATGGAGGAGCCTTGTAGGCTGCAGTCCATGGGGTTGCTAGGAGTCGGACACGACTGACTTCACTTTCCCTTTTCTGCACTGGAGAAGGAAATGGCAACCGACTCCACTGTTCTTGCCTGGAGAATCCCAGGGACAGGGAAGCCTAGTGGGCTGCTGTCTATGAGGTCGCAGAGAGTCGGACACGACTGAAGTGACTTAGCAGCAGCAGCAGAGTCAGGAATAAGGCCTGGCACATACCAAATATATTGAGTTAATCCATCATACTATAGTTTGCAGACCAAAGGAAACACTCCCCATCCCCACAGTCCTCCTGCTTTGTGCTCTCCTCTGCGTATAACGCCATTTCTGCTGGTTAAATCACAACCCCTCAATGCTCAATTTAAATACCACCAGTATGAAGCCGTTCTTAATCATCCCAGGAGGCAGTCTTTCCCTAGACTACACTCTCACGGTACACTGTGTGAACTACCCTTCAACACTTAGCAGTTCTCTCTCTTCTGTTTTGTGAACAACTTGAGGAAGTTACCATACCACTACTCAAGACTAGAATATTACCTGACAGCATTGTTTCTTGAATCTATGTATACATGATTCTCAAAAACGGAACATTAGCCTTGATAACCAAGAGCACTGCAATGCTGTGGCAGTCTTTGCTAGGATTAGCTCTGTATGAAGGCACAGTCCCACCTGCAGTGGGGCCAGGGATAGATATGGAAGAGGCCCCGTGAGTAGAGTCTGCCTATGTGCACAAGCTCCCCAGTTACGGGCCATGCCCTCAACTTTTACCAGTCACTTCACATAGGGTGGGATTCGGACCCAGGTTTAAGGCACTTAGGAGAAGCAGTAATAATACCTTAAAGGACTTGGCCTTACTTGATTAAGTAAGGTTCTGCTCTTGTTTTTCAGTTGCTAAGTCATGTCCAAATCTTGGTGACCTTATGTTCCGCAGCACCCTAGGCTTCCCTGTCCTTCACTATCTCCCAGAGTTAGATCAAATTCATGTTCATCAAGTCGGTCATGCTATTTAACCATCTCATCCTCTGCCACCCTCTTCTCCTTTTGCCTTCAATCTTTCCCAGCATCAAGGTCTTTTCCAATGAGTTGGCTCTTTACATCAGGTAGCCAAAGTACTGGAGCTTCAGCTTCATCATCAGTCTTCAGATGCATATTCAGTGTTGATTTCCTATAGGACTGACTGGTTTGATCTCCCTGCAGTCCAAGGGACTCTCCTGAGTCTTTTCCAGTGCTACAAATCAAAAGCATCAATTCTTTGGTGCTCAGCATTCTTTATCTGACATCTCTACAAGCCTACTGGAAAAATCATAGCTGTGAGTATACACACTTTTGTTAGCAAAGTGATCTTTGCTTTTTAATGTGCTGTCTAGGTTTGTCATAGCTTTCCTTCCAAAGAGCAAGCGCCTTTGAATTTCATGGCTGCGGTTACTGTCCACAGTGTTTGGAGCCCAAGAAGAGTCTGTCACTGCCTCTACTTTTTCCCCTTCTGTTTGCCATGAAGTGATGGGACTGGATGCCATAATCTTAGTGTTTTGAATGCTGAGTTTTAAGCCAGCTTTTCACTCTCCTCTTTCACTCTCATCAAGAGGCTCTTTAGTTCCTTTTCACTTTCTGCCATTCGAGTGGTATCATCTGCATATCCGAGGTTTTTGATACTTCTCCTGGCAATCTTGATTCCAGCTTGTGCTTCATCCAGCCTGTCATTTCAAATGATGTACTCTCCGCATGTAAGCTGAATAAATGGGGTGACAATATACAGCCTTGTCATGCTCCTTTCTCCATGTGGAACCTGTCAGTTGTTCCATGTTGCTTGGTTCTAATTGTTCCTTCTTGACTTGCATACATGTTTCTCAGGAGACAGGTAAGGTGGTCTGGTATTCCCACCTCTTGAAGAATTTTCCAATTTGCTGTGATCCACATAGTCAAAGGCTTTAGCATAGTCAACGAAGCAGATGTAGATGTTTTTCTGGAATTCCCTTGCTTTCTCTATGATCCAATGAATGTTGGCAACTTGATCCCTAGTTCCTCTGCTTTTTCTAAGCCCAGCATGTACATCTGGAAGTTCTTGGTTCACATACTGCTGAAACCTAACTGGGAAGGATTTTGAGCATAATCTTACTTGCATGTTAAATGAGCACAATTGTCTGGTAGTTGGAACATTCTTTCACACTGCCCTTCTTTGGGGCTGGAATGAAAACTGACTTCCAGTCCTGTGGCCATTGCTGAGTTTTCCAAATAAGGTAACATGTATAAACATTTTGATAATTATTATAGAATATTACTCATTGCTGTTGAAAAAAAGTATCAAAGCATATTTAGACAAAAATGGGAGGGGTAGGTCACTTGGAGTGCATACTAATGAGAGCAAGCCAACTCATGTACCTATGCAAGTACCCTGAGTAGACCTACTCAAGTTTGAAGGATCATTCAATAACAATGTAAAGATGAGAAAGATCATACTCATGTTGAAAAACGTTGCTTTTAAAGAATGCCAGTAACTTACCAGTTATTCCTATATTTTGTTTTGGTCCTTATAACCAGTGTCAGAGATTGGATAAATTATAGTATTTTCACTTGACCCTTGAGAGAAGTTCCAGTCTTCCACTCCCATAGTGATGGCAGTGAGATGTAACCTTGATAAGGCAAAGAATCTGCTTTTGAACTTTGCAATATTTAGCACGGTACAACACTGAAAACTGTTGGAAATGTGCAGGCCTTGAGAAATTTGCTTTAATGATTTTAGAAAACTGATTGGGATTTGGTCAATGGTTATTTAATCAATGTTAAATTCCCTGAACAACATTCCAGATTCAGCCATTTCAGATCACCCACTCCATTTCAGATCAATGATGCACCCTCAGAGGGAGTCTTGGCAGTCCAGTGGTTAAGACTGTGCTTCCAATGCTGGAGGCATGGGTGTGATCCCTGGCCAGGGAACTAAAATCCCAGGTGCTCTGTGGTGTGGCTAAAAAAATAAAGGGTGTGTGTGTGTAGTTCTGAGCTGTTTATAAAATTTCCTGTAAGGCATCAGCCATTTTTTGACTGGACAATACATGGCCATATGCTATTTAAGATTTAGATTGTAAGAGACAACTAAATCTCCAGCCCACATTCTACTCTGGCCAGTCTTACTGAGGTTATTTTATAGGGCTCAAGAGATTGCTTGGTGTCTGGAGAAAACACTTCTTCAAATGGCCTTCTTCAGTAGCTACTGCACATGTAGCTTTGCAGTGTGACTTCAAGTTACTCAGCAGCCTGATGCTTCATGAATATGACTCTTCGTATCTCTCATAAAATCTAAGGTCCTAATTCATGGTTACCCCAGTGATTGGAATCTCATACAGCTGTGATATTCTGACCATTATTCAGATCCTCATCACTGAGCCAATGAGATGTTTCTGTTGAACCCCGGCTGTAGATAAATACAAGTTGCTATAAAGCTCAATTAAGGAGAAATGATCTTCAATTTCCTAGTCCATTTATCACTGTTGGCTTCAGTAGTTCAGGGAGACAGCACTCATGCAGCAGTGCTTTTGCCTCAAGTTCTGCCACTTAATCTGCAACTTAAAGAAAATGAATTTCTCTTCTAATTGGCCATCATTTCTAATATACCATCATTTTAATCCTGGGTAAATCCACTATACACAAGAACTTGAACTCACAAATACATCCTTAAATGGAACTGAGATGAGACTTCTAGAATGTTACAATGAAAATTACACCCAAAAGGTGATGTTTAACTCATAGACTACTTTGTATGGACTCTGTGACGTCGACATGTGAAGTCCTATGTGAAGGTCATAGGGACTATAGTCTCAGAAGATACTTGAGACATAAGGAAACACGGGTAAAATTGTGTCCTAAGCCTAAGAGATAATTTAAGTCATGCTAATAGGATACCCTCCTGATTTAGATGCTGTTTTTTTGGAGAGGTTTCTTTTAGTAAGAATCAAGCACTGTCCTGCGCGCTGTAGTCCGTGGGGTGGCAAAGAGTTGGACACGACTGAGTGACTGAACAAGAAATTGTCCATTCACTGACTGCAATACAAACCAGTATCAACTTCACAAAGTTATAGTAACTCTAGTATTTAATAGTTTCACTTAAAAAAAAAAAAAGGAAAGAAAGAAATCCAAGTGCCAGATTAGCTGTTTAGGAATTTTACAGAAATAGGCTCTTCACTCAGGTATTTCCAATTAGCAACACACAGACCCAGTTTTGTCTCATTTTGTTTTCAACTTCTAACAGAGTCCTCTCAGTTTAGATGTCAAGTCACCTGATTCAGGAGTTTTGTTTGTTGTTAAAATATGACAGATTAAAAAATTCAGAGTATCTTTTAAACATCATTTTATTTTGCTAGTGCCTTGATTCTGTAACTGTTTTCATTTGTGGTACTATTACGTTTGCCAGTTTAAGGCTATGTTTATGGTTAGAAAATTATTAATTTCACTTGTATCAGAGCTTTTTGCATCCAGATGATATGGCAAAAAAACATTCCATGTTTGATCTGGAAAAACTATAGCACTATATGTCACAGAATTCTCATCTGATATTAACTCAGCAAATTTTTAATTGAAGAGGATTGTTTATGAAAAGTTTTCAGGACTATTTAAATAAAGAAATTAAATGGCAACAATTTTAAGCAGGACAGGGACAAGTCGCCCTGCCAGAGAGAAGGTAGATTCCAGAAACAGCAGTGTGCATGCAACCCTGGAGTCCAAGAGAGCAGTATATGGATTTACCCTAAATACCAAGTAAAGCCGGATTTTCAGTCTAAGTGATGGCTTCCAGGACCAGGGACGGCCGAGCTGTCATTACAGAAGGAAAGAACATGTGATGGGCTCCTTGACGCTGCTCTTTCTTTACAACCTCAGCCGATAGGATGGAAGTCAAGGGAAAACTCACTGGGCTGCTCATCACTTCCCCTTACTAGTCCTTATTCTCTCTAGAGGCTGTTTCTCCCAAATCCAAATTGATATATTCTTCTGAGAATTTTACTGACTCAGACTGACTAAATTAGTTACCTGAAGGCTATACAATTCTGGTTCACAGACTCCAGAAGGACTGTAAGCCATCCAATATAAAGCGTACTGCCTCTTAAAGAGTAGCTCCCTAGTAAGAGGGGCAATGTCTATAGACACACAGTATGGTTTTGCATTAAAATGTACAACCAGTAGGGGTTGTGCATTTTGCAGAAGGGGAACAATCAATTTCAAGTTCTACAAAATGTTTTACTATCATAAAGAAATTATACATAATAAAACACTGTTTTCAGACTTGCCTCACCAAAAACATGTCAATAATTAAGATATTATATACACACAGAAATAAATGATTTTCAACGACAATCAAATCTACTTCTTCAAAGTTCAGAGCCTACCACTTAATCTGTGAGTGTTTTAATTTATAAGATAATACCTAATAATTTTCATAAGTATTATAGGGCTTCCCAGGTAGTGCTAGTGATAAAGAACCCACCTGCCAATGCAGGAAATAAGAATCATGGGTTTGATCCCTGGGCTGCAAAGATCCCCTGAAGGAGGGCACAGCAATCCACTCTAGTATTCTTGCCTGGAGATTCCCACAGACAGAGGAGCCTGGTGGGCTATGGTCCACAGGGTTGCAAAGAGTTTGACAAGACTGAAGTGACTTAGCATAGCACATTAAGTATTCTATTTTGGAGATATAAAACTAAAGGCTATTTTGAAAGAAATACTATTTTTTTCTGTGCTGCTATTAACACATGTAGTAAAATCATTTAAGACTGAAGGGGATACAGTTCTGCTTATACACTTTTATCAATGAGGATGGTTTACAGGAAGAGTACAGCACATAAAGTTCAAAGAGTTATATCCACACTACAGAAGTTCCAAGTGCCAAACGGACCTTAAGTTTAACCTGTCTGCCAGTTAGTTACCACTATTATCACCTTTTATTACTTGCACTTGTTCTACTGGAAGACCCATTAAGAAGCCAAAAAAGTTTGAAATATATTAACTGTTAAAAACAACAAAGAAGCGTTTAAAGAAAGAATATATTTGAACCATATAAACAAACAAAAAGGTATTACATAAGAAAAATAATGTAACAATTTATGTAAGTACCTAACATATGAGCATGCTCTTACATCTAAAACAAAAAATAAAAAGGTAACATTGGTACTATATATATATTTGATAAGTGTGCATTAAAGAATTCTCTAATATAAAACATTTAAAATGTGGAGAATATTTTGCCAAGACACAGAAAACAACTGTTAAGATAGGCACACCCACAATTCTTATAAAAACGTGCTTATGGAAGATAAAATTGATCTGAGCATTCATTTCTCAGATGCAAAGAAGCTATGAAACTGTAAATCACTGGATATTGCCTCCCACTTTCGCACTGAGTTTCAACACTGATTAGTATAAATTATGAATTATACAATTAGTTTTACTTAAAAATTTTAGTGTTTCTGCCAAGGTTCCATATAAAATGCATCTATTTAGTATGAATACTTAAAACAGCAACATAATTTGTATAAAAGTTACTTTCTAATTTTTTTTAAAGCACTATTGTTTAGAAAATAGTTATTATAACAAATAGTGCTCTGGAAAATCTGAAACTATAAATCAATATGCTCCATCAACTGTAAGTAGATCTAATAAGCCCTAACTAAAAAGAACACAAATGTAAAAAGCTGATAAATTTAAAGATTATAAAATTGGTTTATTGTAAAAGCAATTCAAGAATACCCAGTTAAAATCTTACTCCAATGCCACCCAATACAACCAAGAAGCAGTTAAACACTTTTACATTAGGAACAAGGACAAAAAACAAGAAAGACCACATCAAGACTGTGATTCAAATTCAGAAAGAGAAAGGCTTAGGTCTCCTTCAGGTCAGTACAACGGGTACGATTAGGTCAAAGCACCATGTCCTTCAGACACCACGGTGCTGCCACAACATTGAGGTATAACTGGGTAAATCCAAGTCGAGGGGGAATGAAGAACTCCATATTTTTGTTTTGTGGGTGTACTTAAGTGATTGAAATTTTAGGAACAACTGCTTTTAATGACAGCAATATACAAGACAAGTTTTTATTGAAGAAAAAGAAGCTTATAAAGTTCTCTATCAAGGTCCCACTAAATCTTCACAACCCCCCCTCCCATTTTCCCACCCTCTCCCCTAATCTAAAGCTACTCTGCTGATATATAAGATGAGATCTTAATTTGTGGCTTAATGGCAAATTGTAGGCACTCCTTCTAAGTAGCTTTGATCTTCTGCATATTAAAAAAGCCAACATGCTGTATCATCCATCCATAAACTCAATTATGCATTCTAGGCAGAATTTCATTATTCTTCTAAAAAAAAAAAAATCAATACATCTATCTGCACAGTGGCCATTTCCCCCCAGACTTAATTCAAGATTTAATCTTTCTGCTGTTTTAATAATAGCCTTAGAGTCAATTATTATGAATGATCAACCTATGAATCAATATATATAACACAATGACTGCATTTTGAGCACTGAAATTACCTAATATAAAACTTTACTTCCAACTTTTGCAAACCTCTAAACTGAAGGGTCAAAATATTTATATTTTGTAATCAGAAAAAAAAACCAAAAACCCCACCTGAGGTTTTCCTAAGCTGAGGCTTTTCATAGCAGTTTTAGCCAGGAAAAGAGAGATTGTATGTCTTATAAACCCTTGAAAATAAGGGCTTACTCTATAAACACTGAAAGACCCTTAATCGTAGAGGTGCTAGCTGATGCCACTGTAATTCACAAGCAAGTATTACTTCATAGCTTATATTGAATGGTTGATTCATGCTCATTTTGTTCCTTTAAAAATACTCTTTGGAAAACATTATTATTCCTGTAGACACATACTCTAGTTATATCTCTTCCAGTAAAAATAAAAGTATAATCATGATTATCTCTATTTCTTTGCTAAAATCAACTAGTAATATACATTAATCTGATCACTTTACCAGCTAACTTATGACCTTACAGTATCCCATATACTATCCAGGGTAAATTCTCAGCATACAGAAGTAGGAACAAGTCTTATAAGTAAAAACAATTTTTTAGGCAATATTTCAATGTAGTGTTTAATGTGTTCATTATAAAAGAGAACTAAACTACTAGATTTTACTTCCAAAACTAAGGCGAAGGTAATCTTCCAAAGCTAAAGGGGATAATAAAGCCATTTCTTGTTTACTTCTTTCAAATTCAGCAGATAATATCCACTGTGTGCCCAGAGGGCATACAAGACTCCTGGAGGCACTATCCATAAGAACAGCCCTTTCTAGAACACTAAACCACCACCAACTGCACACTACCCCAACCAGATTTAAACTACTTGTGAAATATAAACTACTCGTCTTGTATTCTAAATGCATACATTCATAGCTACCATTTTAAAATAAATTGGAAAGTCTGGAAAACTAAAAAAAAAAAAAAAAAAAAAAAGATACATTCTGCTATCACACTATTATAAACATTATTAAGTGTGTGTGGGTATATATAAAGAGAGCTGATTACCAAGATTTAAATAAGATGGTAAAAAAAAACCAGGACATGTAGATTTACCAAAGGAACTGTAATAACTGTCCCAAGCTACAAGTATAAACAGATGCACTACAATGGTAATTTGCCTTAGATTCTGAGGAAAAAAGAAAAAAACAAAACAAAACCCCTAAGACAATAAAAATCCCGATGAAGACCAAAAAAAAAAAAAGAAAAACAAACAAACAAAAACTCACAATAAAACCCACCAAAATCTATACTAGAGTATGTGGCAATAATTAATATATTTCTATGGAAATTATCTCAAGCCTTATAAGCTCCTAAAATAAAATCAAGGTCACTATGTGACTAATGATAGCACTAGGAGGAAAAAAACCCACTGAAAGTAAAACAGTCTTCAGCCTTGGTTTCAGCTAGCTCTTCAAATCAGTCTAAGTACTAAACATCAGATACAACATTTTTGGCTTGTTAGACCAGTAAGTCATGTTTTTCCACTGGCCAAAGGCAGCTGAAGAACAATTGCTTGAACAAACTAAATGCTGTGACATGAAGCATTTGACTTCCAAGTCTGAGTATTTAGTTAAAATGACTGGTGGACATCTAACTGGGCAAAAGGAATGGCATCCATCATCCAAACAGGCTCACTTCCCCCAGCCCCCAAAACAAACAGTAGTTATAATAGCAAAAGAAACAAAAGTTTTTTTTTGATTCCTTAGAGCCAACTATGGAAGAGGTCAGCAATATATTAACAGCAGCAATGGACAAGAAGAGCAAAATAGTGGATGAAAGAATCCTGCTGGACGTTTGTTCATCTTTTTCTGTATTAGCCAGAAGACTGCCCCTGGCTTAACTGGAAATTTCAGGTATAGGTCTTATCTCCTTAGATCCTTCACAGATTTAGAATTCAGTCTACCTGAGGGCTCTATAACCATGTAAGAAAGCTTTCTTTATCTAGCTTGGTGGCGGCCAAAACAGACTCCATGTCGTTGAGGATGTCGGAGCTCAACGCTTCTTGTAGGCTCGGCATCAGCTCCTCCCCTTCTATGTTCATCCCATCTCCCTCCAGGGTTCCGAGGTCCACGTTTGTCCCAGGAATGGCTTCAAGATAGTCTGGGAAACGGTTCTGCTGGGAGGGCAGGGTGCTTTGGTTGATAGTGTCACCTAGATGGACCAGAGAGAGAGAAAGAAAACAGGTCCCTTTGAAAAGCTGGCATCATGACACGCGTAGGGAAAGAAACGCGTTCCTGATGGACTTCCTCCACTGATGCCCACAGTTTACTTTAGGCCAAACAACCCACAGACAGCAAAGTAACAATGCCAAGTCTCCTTCTGCTTCATGTGTTCAGATACTGAACAAGTCTGACTGCTTATTACTGCATGGTCAGCACTGAAGAGGGTCCTGGGGAGAAATTCGCTGAAACATTATATACTCAAGAAGAGAGAGGACAGATATGACACAACTGTATTAGTACTTTTCGTCGAAACATTATATACAGCAAGAGTGAGAGAGCAGGTGTGACTCAACAGTGTCAGTACTCGACTGCTCCAGGCGTGCACCGCCACAGTAAGGTAAAACATAACGATGAATGGCTAGGCCTGTCTTTCTCACAAGTACACACTGGGGAACAGAATAAAATAAAAAGGCTGCATGAAACTCTATCCCACTCTCAGGAGACTCACATCCACAAAAGTAAAACCACGCCTCCCAGAAGTCCTTGGAAAAGTAAGTCTTCCTAGCTTTCTTTGCTTACAGGTCTCCCAAACTTACCTGGCCAAGAAACCTTTTTTGCCCATGATGATGTTAACATTCATGAACACTTCAAAGGACTATGCTTTCAGAAAAACTAACATAAACCATTAATTGTTATAAAAGTTTAGAGAGAAGGGAGAAACGGGGGAGAGAGGAATAAGGAAAGGTGTTATGAATGAGATGGGTTTGAGGTGACTCGTACAGATGACTTAAGATCCAGATGAGGAGAGGGTGGGGTGGATTCCCAGGGACACCGACGCCACGGGCTGGATGCACACCAGCACAGAAGCCCCGCCAAACGCTCCCAGAAGCGGCAAGCTGAGGGGCCAGCGAGCCGGAGAGCCTTTTCACTGCCCAGCCAGCTTGTGCCCTCTGAGCTGCCAAGTCCAGGTCAAAGGGTAAGCCACAGGAGCAAGGGTTCTAGCACCACTCCTGTGGGGGAGGTTTTCAAGCTCCTGCAACTCTTCCGATAAAGGATGTAAGGCCACCACCCAACTTTTCCAACCTGCCAACCTGAGGCCTGCATCACCTAAGCTGGACAAAAGACCCTCACAAAGAGGGAGGCAGACAAAGAATCACATACACAGAGAGACATATAAATCAAATACAGAGCTCTTGCTCTGAAATTAAGAGTAAATATCCATATAACAGAGACTTCTAATATGGTCTTCAACTGCCCTGCCCATTAACTCAACATTTTAAATTAACTCAATATTTTAAATGCTAAGTCATGTCAAATAGAGATAAGATATCCATGACATATAAAAACTTGGAAAAGACTTCAATTATAAGATGTTACTCAAAAAAAGAAAACAACCACAACAACAAAGCAGGGCTCAATTAAGTTTACAGGATCTTAATTGGTTTTCTTCTGAATACTCTTGGCTCACTATACTTTATCAGACCCAGCAATACAATGACTGTATCTGACTGAAAGCTAGATGACCGAGAGGAACAAAAAGTACCAACCTGTATCCATCTCATCAACACTGTTCAGGAAGTCGTCGGGGGTCCGAGGGACGCTGTAGCTGCTCATGCTCAGTCCGCTGTCCGTGCTCTCGTCACGAGAGTGATAGGTGCCACTGCGAAGAATGAGGGTCACAGACCAATGCAACACACGTAAGAAAAGATTCCCAGGTGAACACATAAACACTTGCTCAGTACCAACGTGATTCCCGGAGGATGAGCGAAGACTCCTGCCCTGCAGCATCAACAAGCACCCTCCTTCAGGGCCGGTACCAAGCTCCTGTGCCATGAAGCGAAATGGACAAGTTGATCCTAATTCAGACTGGCAACCTCAGGGGGTCAAAATTTCTCCTAAGGTTCTGTGGTCATAAGGAAAAAGCAAGATACACCCAGCTTTCCTGAGGGACAGGAAACTCTCTGTGTAACGCCGTTTGAATCGGGGGGCTCCAAACAGCTCATCTGTCTCAAGGTCTCTGTGCCCCGAGTGGCAGTGGTCACAGGCATGGGTCAAAACACAGCTTCCAGGTGGTACTAAGACAGGCCTGCACTAGATTCCTGCTGAATTCCTCGGCTCATGCAGAGAGGTTAAGCCAGGAAAATGAACCCTAAATAAGGAACCAGAATTTCTTTTTGGACTGGGCCAAAATAGATGAGTCAGTGCTGATAAGAACAGAACTCACTAGCTTGATCTCCTTGCTTCTGTTCGGGAAAGTGGGGGGAACCCTGAACAAACACCTCAGCATGAAACAGGAGTCCTGAGAGTTCCAATGGAAGGAACTGATTAAAAACATAAACCGAAACAGCCCTGTAAGGCACAAAGCTTGAGAAAAACAGAAAAACAGAACCAAGACAGATTTTTACTTTAGGCTGAATGAAAAGTATCACAGATTTACATACAAGTATGTTAAATATCCTCAGAACATTACTTTCATAAATAGAACACTTCCTTAACCTAGTAGCACATAGACACCAGGTGGCATCAACAGTAAGATCAGAGGTTCTACTAATTCTAGAACATCTTATAGCAGAGTGTGAAATAAAGGCAACTGTAATTCTTAACAGTCTCTGACTACAGTGTGAACTTAACTTTCCTCACAGCTTGGACATTTGAAGAGCTGTTCAGTTTACACAAAAATTAAGCAAAAAATAGGAGAAGGCGATGGCACCCCACTCCAGTACTCTTGCCTTGAAAATCCCACAGACAGAGGAGCCTGGTAGGCTGCAGTCCATGGGGTCGCAAAGAGTAATAACTAAGCTTTAAAACCGAGCTTTCATATAGTTGCTCAAGGTTGAGAGCTCAAGCCCTTAAACTTCTTCCCTACATTACTCAATGTACTTGCCTTGTTCCCCTCTTTTTCACACTGTATATTGCAACCACTAGTTTAATGCTTCCATCAGATTTTGGCAAGATTCGAAAGCCTCACACAGATCCAAGAAAACACAAATTTGCCTCTGAGACCATTTGTACACAATGCAGCCACTTCGGAGAAGCCCTCAGGATGTGGTTTGTTTTTATTTTGCCTGACTTGATCTGGGACAAGGGCCTGTCCTAGTCATCACTCTATTCCCACTGCTCACCATGGGGCACATATCAAGACACTCAAGACTCTGTTACAGAATGGCTGAATTTCCACAGTTCTTTCCAGGCCTCAGGGGAAGCACATGGGCATTCCTGAGGACAGAGTTCACAAGGCCATTTCCCTGATTAGGAACTGCCCCCTGCAGCCCCCATCTCCCTTCAATGACACGCACTGAGCATCTGCTACTATGTGATAGGGATGAGACAAGGCTGAGGAATCAGAGGTTAACAACAACAGCCTACAACTGATGCTTTCTGAGAGGCTCACAACTTCAGGGAGGGAAGGAAACAAATACATATACAAGGGCTACGTGAGCAAAGTGCTTTCAGAAGAGAAAACTTTCAAAGTACAGGGGAAAGGTTTAATGGAGGGGAAAGCTGGACCTGGCCTTGAAACATCTCAGTAAAAAGGAGACGAGTGAATGTACCACCACCACCAGAGTCAACTCCATGGCAAGTTAGGGGAACAAATGCTTAGAATTTAAGGGATATCATAAATTAAATACAGGCAGTGGGGAAAACTGTCCAAAGTTTCTGAAAAGAAAAATGCTAGGGCCAGATGTGTGTTTTAGAAACTGGGTACTACAGACAGGAGGCATCGGATTCTGTCCTGAGACTAGCAACTTTGGGGATGATTCACTCTGTTCTTTACCGGAAAATAGAATCTTAAGCTGTAGCTCAGCTTTTATCAAAAGTTCTAAGAATCTGCACAAACGACTAACAGGAGGCTATGCGGTCTCCATCCCTCTTTTCTAGATGGTCTCATTTTATCCCTGGACCAATAAACACAGGCCATCAACGACATGGGTACTGGAATTACATTGATCTGAAATTTCCTCTGTGGGGGAAAAAAGGTCTGTGGCTATGACTTTTCCTAATTAACCTCAGAATTATAATCTTCTATAAATACACTCAATTACTGGCAGGACTTTAAACTGCATGTGTCAGAGAGTAAATACAAAACTTAAATACATTTTAGATGGCCTTTGAGTTGTCCTGTTTTCAATGTCATTTGTTTCCAGGAGTTTTTCATCTCCCTTTTGATTTCTTCTTAGATGGCCTTTGAAATCAAACCAGTCAATCAGGCCACCAGCACTTATCTTAAGAGAGAGAAAGTTTATTGTACTAAACATTTTGGTATGACAAGGTATCTTGTTTTTCTTAGGGTCTGGATGTTTTCAATTCAACTTGTGAGAACTGAAAGGGTAGCATAATAACCTTCCTAAATCAACACACCTTTCAACATTCTTAAAAATGCACTGTCTGAAACTGACTACAAACAAAAGCAAAGACCAGAAAGCATTTGTTTCTTATTTTAAAAATCGAAACTGCATAAATATTTGACAATCTACAAGAAAGAATTGTAGTTAAGTCTTAGTTTTAAATGCCTTTCTAGGCAAAAATGATGATCTGTCTCAGCTTGCAGTTTTCAACACAGCACTACATATAATAACATCTTTGCAATATGCCCGAAATCCAAGATTTCTGGTAATTCACTAAAAAATCATCCTTAACTGTGCTATTTTTGAATACTCTTGAATATTAACACATTATTTGAAAGAGACACAACCTTACTTTTTATCTCCTTGACCTATAGCCCTTAAGAATATGAGGCCTTACAGTGCTCCTGTAGTGAAACTTCTCAGGTTGAACACTTACGTGGAAAATTCCTTCCAAAGATCCTTATAATGCTGCCCTAAGCAGGTTTAAGATGCCTTTTCCCCCCCTGCTTTCATAGAAAGGCATTCACATGTTCCTTCACGATTCTGCAAGTAACTGTTAGTCAACAGCACAGGCACAAGCAAACACGTGACTCTGAGTAAGTATCCCCTCTACAAGTCTGAACAGCTCATTTCCTCTCACAGCAGCCAGCGTCTAATCCTCAAGCTTTATTGTACGAGCCATTTATGGAGAGATTCATTTACAGCCGTGGTTCTTGGCCCACACGGATGTTCAAACAGCTTATTATATAGAAGCACTAAGGAGAACACCGTAAGCTGTGATTTTTTTCAGATGTTGGCCAGCAGCAACTCTTACCAACCTGTTAAGAAAGGGATCTGAGCTATTGGTCGTCATGGTTCTCAATTCCTGAGACATCCCAGGAGAAGATACTGGATTTTGAGTCCCACCATCCTGCTCCAGTGTTGGTAACTGGCTACGGAGAGCTAATTCCTAAAAACAAAACAAAACAAACAAAAAAACAACACAAACAGAATCAATCCACTAATTAACTAATTAGCAAATTTATCATTAGATTTACATATAAATCTAACATGTACATATAAAGCTTAAGTATTAACATCTAAAAGTTATTGAGCTGACCAGTCAGAAGGCCCAAGTTCTCTCTATTTCAAGTCACTGAACATTAAATTATATAAACTGAAAGTTTATCCAGGCTTATTAACCCCCCAACATATACTTAACTAACTTAACTACTTAGTTTTCTCTTGTTATTTTCTTTATTCCGGCAGACATGCCTAGATCCCTCCTTTAGAATAGGGTGGCAAGTCTGACCAACTCTCATACGGTTTCATATATTTGGCACCAGTAATAAAAATAAGGTCAAAAGAACAAAATTTGGTGATTTACCAAGACACTGTCACTCCTCACTGCCTTTCTGCACTGTTTTACACTCTGGTATCAAGGGACTCAATCTGACGTAGGTTTTTCCGTCTTGAGCTACTGATATCTTCAAGGGTATCCAACAGTTTCTCAGCAGGATACCACCTGGACACTGAGCAAAAGCTGTGAGCCATTACTACTGATTGTTTCAGAAGGCCTGCCCCAACATGCTTTCAAACATTCTGGGTCTCAGCTTTTCATCTGCCCAGGGCTCCAACGCTAGTTTACTTTACTCTGGCCAAGTCCTACACCTCCAGTACCAGCTTGTCCTTTCCTCACCTTTTCACCCTTTTGCTGAGGATTTCCAATGTGCCTCTCAAGCGCTCATCAACGTCTTCTGCTAGAGATCAGCTTTCTCCTCCTTGACAGTTTTGGTCTGACTTGAAACATAGCTTTCTATCACAAAGGACACTTCCCCACCTCTTGCAAGTGGGCAAGCCTGCTCACCGAGGCACACACCACCTCCAAGAC
The DNA here is from genome assembly GCF_014754425.2 of Oryx dammah. Lineage (NCBI taxonomy): Eukaryota > Metazoa > Chordata > Mammalia > Artiodactyla > Bovidae > Oryx > Oryx dammah. The sequence continues at coordinate 6,067,664 of NW_024070201.1, forward strand.
CCTCACTCCCAGGGCACCACTCGGTCCAGAGGCCGTGGAGGTATTCTCTGAGCTCTGCACCAACATTTCTAGACTTTGCAACAACCACTTTTTACTCATGTTTCTCCCTTCTAGATATACCATTCTTTAAATGGTTTCTTAGCCAGAAAGTCAAGACGGAATGCAGAGGGTCTGTGAACTTCAACGGAGAAAAAAGTTACATCTTTATTTTCATTAAACTGTAAGTGAAATTTAGCATTTTCTTCAATTATGTTAGGCAACAAACTAGTATTTACTATATCTCCAATTTTTCATCAGTAGAAAACATTTTCATATCATACTTCAGTTAAGTTTCTTAAAAATGTTCATTACTATTCCAATATTAGTCATAAGACATGCCACGATCTCTTATTACTTATACATTATGCAGATGATTTATTCAACATGAGAGCTCCGTAAATTTCTGGATTCCAATGATCTTTATCCCCACATACCTCAAAATCACCCATTTGTACAGTCAAGACCTTGCTATTCAAAACCAAACCTGCCCGTACAATCTTTAATCACGTTTGGCACAATGATCAGTGCTTCACTTCACTGAAACTGCACTTTACCACTCAGGAACTATCAACAGCCATGCACAAAATCTATACAGTAATCTAATGTTGAAATTCCTCCTTCCGAGTGGGGGGTTGAGTCTGTGCTCCCTGAATGGGGAGCTGGACCCCCAACCACTGAACCACCAGGGAAGCCCTGAGCGGATCATTGTAAATACAGACAAGTACCTTTAAGATTCCTGATACACACACAAATTTTGTTTCAACACAGCAAATTCCAACAATGAATCAATACTAAAAATATGCTTGCTTCATTTTATGCTGAGATTGCTAAGAAATGCTAAGAGAAAAACCATACAGCTATCCAGATTATCATAAATTAATTCTCTGGTCTTGGCTGAGCCTCTAGTATACTTACTTTTTGGGGTGGGGGGCATTGGTTCTTGGTTACTTTTTCTCACAGTCTCATGATTACTACTCCAAATCTGGCACTCTCTCCCAAGCCCCCCCGGTCACTCACGTGCTCTCCCTTTCCCCAGCTCCCTCCCATTTAAATCAGGACACTAGAGGTCATCAGCCACAATCATGGTTTTCTGCCCCCCCCACCCCGTCACCCTGGGCTGCTCCCACAAAGCATCTTCATTCATACTTACTTTACAACTTCTCTTCCAGGCTCAAAAAATGGATTCCCCACCGCCACCGCACCTCCTGTTCTAGGCCAACCCACACTCCTAGCAGCTTCTGGGGATCCCATTTACTTGTTTTCTCTGTATCTTCTAACATCACCCATGCCCCACTTTCATCTTACAAAGTAACAAGTAACTTTAAAACAAAGACAGTTTGCACTTCCCACAGACTGTAGGTCTGTGATATGGCATGTTTTCCTCTGATACTATGTCTTTCATATACTCTTCTTTTGACTAAAAAAAAACAACAACAATACTTCTCTTATATTTAAGATCCAGTTACCTTCTCTAGGAAATTCTCCAGAATGATCCCATCTCCATCTTTAGATTGAATTACACAGATGGACATTATGCCTTAACACCCTGTTCAGTTCAGTTCAGCTGCTCAGTTGTGTCCAACTCTTTGCAACTCCATGGACTGCAGCACACCAGCCTTCCCTGTCCATCACCAAACTCCTGGAGCTTGCTCAAACACATGTCCATCGAGTCAGTGATAACATCCAACCATCTCATCGTGTCATCCCCTTCTCTTCCTGCCTTCAATCTTTCTCAGCATCGAGGTCTTTTTCAGTGGGTCAGTTCTCTGCATCAGGTGGCCAAAATATTGCAGCTTCAGCTTTAGCATCAGTCCTTCCAATGAATATTCAGGACTGATTTCCTTTAGGATTAACTGGTTTGCTCTTTTGCAACTCCATGGACTGCAGCATGCCAGGCTTCCCTGTCCATCATCAACTCCTGGAGCTTGCTCAAACATATATCCATCGAGTTGCTGATAAAATCCAACTGTCCAAGGGACTCTCAAGAGTCTTCTCTAACACCACAGTTCAAAACCATCCATTCTTCAGCGCTCAGCTTTCTTTATGGTCTGACAAATCATAGCTTTAACTAGATGGGCTTTAGTTGATAAAGTAATGTCTCTGCTTTTTAATGTGCTGTCTAGGTTTGTCACAGCTTTTCTTCCAAGGAGCAAGTGTCTTTTAATTTCATGGTTACAGTAACGATCTGCAGTGATTCTGCAGCCCAAGAAAATAAAATCTGTCACTGCTTCCTCATCTATTTTCCATGAAGTGATGGGACCGGATGCCCTGATCTCAAGTTTTTTGAATGTTCAATTTTAAGCCAACTTTTCCACTCTCCTTTCACCCTCATCAAGAAGCTCTTTAGTTCCTCTTCGCTTTCTGCCATAAGGGTGGTGTCATCTGCATATCTGAGGTTATTGATATTTCTCCTGGCAATCTTGATTCCAGCTTGTGCTTCATCCAGCCCAGTATTTCTCAGGACGTACTCTGCATATAAGTTAAATAAGCAGGGTGACAATATTCAGCCTTGATGTACCCCTTTCCCAATTTGGAACCAGTCTGTTGTTCCATGTCCAATTGTAAATGTTTTTTCCTGACTTGCATTAAGGTTTCTCAGGAGGCAGGTAAAGTGTCTGCTATACCCATCTCTAAGAATTCTCCATAGTTTGTCGTGATCCACACAAAGGCTTTAGTGTAGTCAATGAAACAGAAGAATTTTTTCTGAAATTCTCTTGCTTTTTCTATGATCCAATGGATGTTTGCTATTTGATCTCCGGTTCCTCTGCCTTTTCTAAATCCAGTTTGAATATCTGGAAGTTCTTGGTTCACATACTGTTGAAGCCTAGCTTGGAGTATCTGAGATCAGTGCAATTGTGTGGCAGTTTGAACATTCTTTAGCATTGCCTTTCTTTGGAATTGGAATGAAAACTGACCTTTTCCAGTCCTGTGGCCACTGCTGAGTTTTCCAAATTTGCTGGCATACTGAGTGCAGCACTTTCTCAGCATCATCTTTTAGAATTTGAAATAGCTCAGCTGGAATTCCATCACCTCCACTAGGTCTGTTTGTAGTGATGCTTCCTAAGGCCCACTTGACTTCACATTCTAGGATGTTTGGCTCTAGGTGAGTGATCACACCATCATGGTTATCTGGATTATTAAGATCTTTTATGTATAGTTCTTCTGTGCATTCTTGCCACCTCTTCTTACAATATTCTGCTTCTGTTAGGTCCATACCATTTCTGTCCTTTATTGTACCCATCTTGGAATGAAATGTTCCGTTGGTACTCTAATTTTCTTGAAGAGATCTCTAGTCTTTCTCATTCTATTGTTTTCCTTTATTTCTTTGCATTGATCAATGCAAAGTTCAGTTCACTTCAGTCGCTCATTCGTGTCCGACTCTTTGTGACCCCATGGACAGCAGCATGCCAGGCTTCCCTGTCCATCACCATCTCCTGGAGGTTGCCCAAACTCATGTTCATTCAGTCAGTAATGCCATCCAATCATCTCATCCTCTGTCGTTCCCTTCTCCTCCCGCCTTCAATCTTTCCCAGCAGCAGGTGGCCAAAATATTGGAGTTTAAGCTTCAGCATCAGTCCTTCCAGTGAATATTCAGGACTGATTTCCTTTAGGATGACTGGTTGGATCTCTTTGCAGTCCAAGGGACTCTCAAGAGTCTTCCCCAATACCAAGGTTCAAAGGTATCAATTCTTCAGTGGTCAGCTTTCTTTACAGTCCAACTTTCACATCCACACATGACTACTGGAAAAACCATAGCTTTGACAAAAAGACCTTTGTTGGCAAAGTGATGTTTCTGCTTTTTAATATGCTGTCTAGGTTTGTCATAGCTTTTCTTCCAAAGAGTAAGCGTCTTTTAATTTCATGGCTGCAGCCACCATCTGCAGTGATTTTAGAGCCCCCCAAAATAAAGTCTCTCACTGTTTTCATTAAGGCTTTCTCTCGCCTAGAATCTTTGGAACTCTGCAGTCAGCTAGATATACCGTTGCTTTGCTCCTTTTTTCCTTTTGCTTCTCTTCTCACCCTGAGCACATATATGTACTCAGCACTTAGTACACGCTTATCTCAGCATTTATCACATGATACTGTAATCATTCCTTCACTATTTCTTCTCTGTCCCTAAAGGTACAGAGTGAATAAATTAATGGATGCTTTGGAGCATAAAAGAGCTTCTAAACACTTTGAAGAATTTATATTGCTATTAAAATATGAGGATGTTAAAAGCAATAAAGTTTAAAATGAGTAAAATTACAGGCTCCAGATGAGGTAGATGCCTCGGGAAGAGGCATCCTTTTGTTTTCTGTGTACCTAGTTTTGAACTTGCAACATGAAGCAAATAGATCATTACTGAAGCAACTTAATAGACTGGCTATACTTTTCATATTGTCCTTCACAACTTTCTGTCTTACCCTTTTTGATCGTTTCTATTTTTTTAAGGTTTTATGAAGCTAAAGCTAATTGCCATGTGCAAAATCTCCATGTTCTCATTCTGCCACATTGCTTCTTTGAAGCTGAGAGATTTTTACTTCTTGCTGCCTTTAACAACTGAATTTCTACTGTCAGCAGACACTGAAGAACCAACTATCCACATTTACAAAGAAAAGTAATTTAGAGACGTGAATAAGAAGGCTGATCTTTCTTATAAGTTGCCTAAAAAGATATCCAACCCCACTAAAGGATACGGAAATATGTACTTCTCATCAAATCTATTTTTGAGTCAAGACTAAGAGCAACTAACCTAGGGATTCACCTAAACTGAACTTGAAAGGAACAAGTGGAAAAAAATGCCACTTTATTTACTGGGAGTGGTGGCAGGATGATGTTAGCATTAATAGTAGGGAATACGGCATGAAAGCAAATGTAATGCGGTAAGGCCAATAATACAAGTAACATATACAGATTACAGAACCCATACACACCAGGTATGAATATTCAGCTGAGGTTTGAAACTTCTAGTTATAGGAACCCAAAACCAACCAGGTTGATTAGAAGTACTTTTTGAAGTTTTATTAAGGTAAAATTGATAAATAATAGCTTACACATATATTATCCAAAAACGGGTATATTTTCACATAGCTCAGTATTTGCTAAAAACAAAACAACTTCAAGTAACTGAAGTTGACTTGGTAGCTCCCTCCCCAAAGCATTAATTCTTTTGTTAACATTTTCATCTGCTGTGAACATAATTTATTTCATGGACTTCAATAAGGAAGATCAACATTTTTGTTGATATTTTAAAGAAACTGTCAAGAGTTGGGGGGGAAAACCATATATAAGTACACAGGCCAACTTCTCCCCCACTTCTTATATATAAGTTTGGAGTTCACGTGAATATGGAAACAGTAAGGCCCACTTCCACATAAACACACACACACATTCATATAGAGATGGAAAATCGCAGAAGTGTCTGACTCTGTGCTTTGCCTCGTTGGGTTTTGAAGGAGAGTGAATGTGGAGTCAGGTTAACAGAGAGTTCCTCCCTAAAGCTGTCCTGCTGCCAGTGAGGAACAATTAGATCATGGGTTTTCACTGTTGAGTAAGCTTTATAATTCTTTGTACTCTTAGCCAAGGACTGCAAATGTGAAAGCAAACACACTGAATAAAATTAACAATTTTACAGTAAAATATTAAAAATGTTTCAGAGTGTACAGAATTTTTGCTAGTGACTTTGTGAGCTTAGTTGCTCAGTTGTGTCCGATTCTTTGCGACCCCATGGACTGTATCCCACCAGGTTTCTCTGCCCATGGGATTCTCCAGGCAAGAATACTGGAGTGGGCTGCCATTCCCTTCTCCAGGGGATCTTTCCGATCCAGAATCAAACCAGGATTCTTAAACGTCTGAGCCACCAGGAAAGCCCAGTGCCTTTATAGAAAAATGGATAACTATGAAATGAAGTTACATAATCTGAATTTTTTAACCAAAAATATTTCATATAAACTTTCTTCATACCATGCATCTTCAAATAATGCCTGCATATATCTACATATACCTATGTAGAGTACACCCATTCTACTGCAATTATTAAAGCATTTTGGATGAATATGAACATTATTTTGTAATTGAGTAAATCTGGCATAGCTGTTTTAAAAATTAGCCTTGGGACATATTTGGATTGTCTACAAAAACTGATTTCAGTTGAAACATTTCATGTTGAAAGTTATGTCTATCTCCAAAGAAGCTCTTTATCCCAAACAAATGTCTAAAATTAGAATACTGAGCTAAAAATACAAGTTCGTTAAGCTTCTTTTTTCCCAAAGGTAGTCAGAATAAATAGTATGACAGACTTTCAAAAATGGAGAACTAAGCAAGTTATACGAGATTCAGCCAAAATTTATCATGCTTCTGTATTTCAAAGGTCAAACAGTTCTTTTAGAGTATTTGACTTTTTCTAACGGAAGCAAGTATTTTTAGCTCATTTTCTTCTGTAATAATACAAAAATGTGGTGACTTTTCCCACTGAGCCTGTAAATCTTAGCTAATCTGGGATGTGTGTGGAGCCAGGGCTATCTGCACTGTAAGTAAAACTCATGGACCCAGTTTGGTCTGGAGGGAACTTTCCAGGATGGTTTATAAAGGAAAACAGGATTACCCTGGTTCATATAGTGGACTTTTATGGACTCAAAATCTAGACATAAGCCATTGGTCCTTTTAAAATTTCCCTTCTTTTATTTAAATGGCAGTACCATTTCTCATAGGGTAAAAAAGATACTTTAAGATATTAAGTATTTTTGCCCCATAAAAAATTGATGCTTTGGTTCACATTATTTAGAAAAATAAGGAGAAAGGCAGTAGAAGAAGTCAGTAGTCCGGAAACACTTTGAACACTGCTAGATTATCAAATTCTTTTTTTTTTTTTTTAGATTATCAAATTCTTAAGAGTACCCTACCACAATGGAGGAATATGCCTACACAAAATCAAAATTTAGCAACCACTCAAATATCTATCAATAGGTGAACAGATAAACAACTGTAGCATACCCCTACAATGGAATACTAGTTAGCAATAAGAGGGAATGAACTATAGATATAATATGAAAGAATCTCAAAATAATCATGTTAAAGTGAAAAGGTTATGATCCCATTCATAGAAAATCCTATAAAATTAATGTCAACTTTACTTTCTTAAAGCCATTTTTTTCTTTAGCCAATACTATTTATGCCTCATTTCTGGATAATACATGGCACACACATGAGTTTCCCCTTCTTGAACCCAATCAATTTATTTAAAGTAGGTTAGTTTACTAAACTAGAAACCCAAATTTAGAAATGGAGAAAAACTCTAAAAATACACATCTTTTAAACAGTTTGTCTTAGTAATAGCAGTTTACGTCAACAATTTTGAAAACAGAAGCAAAAAGCCATTTCCTCCAACAATTCAAGATAGGTTCTTGTCATACCCCATTTTCCAACACACTTTTAAACCTCCATAGAATATTTAATTATGTCAAAAATTATTAACACATTTAACCAATGTTGAAAATGCTTTTTGTTTTTTTAAATATCTGTGGTATTTACCGAAGTTATCTTCAACTTCAGAACAACCTTTTTGACTAAAAAATGTGTATATATGAATTTGGGGATAGTTATGAGAACTGTATGATAATCTTAAATTCCTAAAAAGTGATAATCAAAATAGATTTGCACTTTTATGTTCCCACAGTATGATCCTGAGATTCAACACTCTGACAGATCTCTTTTGTAATTTATGCTACTTAATTGTGGTCTCAAAGTAATAAAGTTATTATAAGATTGTTCAAATTACCATGACCTTAATGAATAAAACAAATGAGATAATCTATTAGAGTATGCAGAGCGTGAGGTTGAATCTCCTCCCTTCTTATACAGTTTTCAATATGCCCATTAAAAATAAAATATGCATGGGAAAATACCAAAATGAATCTATGATTTAGTCAATGTTAGGACTTCAAAAAGGAGAGATAATCTTAGTATTTCTAGTATCTGCTAACATAAAAGAGAGAGTCTGGAGGGAAAGAAAGCCAAAAATTTGCTATTATTAAATTCAGAAAAAAAAATTGCAGTGATTATTTTCACATGGCTCTGAAAAGAAGTTTTATTTTGCTCTATTTGACTAAAACTATGGACATCTGAATTTCTTCACCATTTTGGGCTAAGAGTGTAGTACAATATGTTTGATATTAATACAACAATATTAATTTTTATTTATTTAAATTACTTTTTATTAATTTTTAAATCCCTCAAAACCAGTAACTGACCCTGGTGTGTATTTATTACTATATACATGGAATGGCAACTACACAATATTCATTAGTTGCAAAATATTTTTCGCAATATAAATAACTTCTCTGAAGCTATAATTTCTATGACGAGTAAAGCAATTACTTGCTCAAAAGATATCTATACATAGCAGTCTTATTTCTATTTTCTGGGTTTTTCAAGAATTCTGATGAGGGCTCTTGGGGATGTGTTTTGACCTAGGCTTGAGGAAAGAAATGGAGAATCTTAATTAGTAAAAGGGAAGGGGAAAAGGATTCCTCATGAGTGGGATCATGGCAACAAGACAGAGGTGTGCACTTGGCTGAAGGAAGGTAACTGGCTTAACCAGAATTGAGAGAAAGAAGACTACTGAGCACAGACCACCGAAGAGCCAGGCTGCAGAGTTTAGGACTCATCTCACAGGTACTGAGGGAACCACAGGGAGTAAGAGCCTCCGTCTTAAGCCTAAGACAGGGAAAAACATTCACACTCAGGCGGGGGAACTATCTTTTCTCCAAGTTGAACATTACATGCATGCTCAATCTCACAGAGCAAAGACAATGCTTACAGTTTCAAAGTTTTGTTTTGCTTTTTCCTGAGACTAGAAACTTCTTTAGAAACATGCAAATAGCTAATCAGAATGAAATTAAACAATTTAAAGCTCTATGAGGACAAGTTTTTCCAAAATTCTGCCAACAAACCCTAACAAAGGGAATAATTTCCATTTTTAACTAAAAAGATATACTAATGCCTTTAAAGTTGTCTTAATTTTTCAGAATTTTGCATTACCCTCATCCATACTGATACTAGCTTATATGACCAGAGAATCCTACAGTACAGACATGTTTTGTTAATCTTATGCAGACGTACTTAGTAATCTGTAAACATTTTGAACTCTGATAACTTCCCACAGTCCATAGCAAATGAGCTATATAATTATAAAATAATGCTACTGATTTCATTGTGCTTGTTAACTCATCTGTACTAATTTCTATTAGAAAGTAAAAATAAATAAAAACAAAGATATCGGACAACTTTGAACAAAAGTGCCTGGCATCAAGTATTCAATGGATCCATCGCTTTTTGTTCATTATTCCTTTGTACAGTCTGTTCTTTGATACTGGAAAGTTTCTTCTTGCTTTCTTGATTATCTTGGTAACCTTATTTAAAGGCATCTTCACTTAAGACTGTTCTTTGTGAAAAATTTCCTGACATCTACATTAAGATAATCTAGAAAATAAGCAGGATGAGAAAAATAAAAATACTTGCTTGATACAAATACCACCAGTTTCTATGTATTTGAGCAATTCCAAATTTAGCCCTACATTGGAATTTCATATCTTCCCAATTGTGCCAGGTAAATACACTGATAACTGAAACTTATATAACAAGCTAATATATTTTATTCTCCACATATATGAAGCTAATTTAAAAAATAACTTTTAATAAAACCTATCTCTTTCAGGTTTCCAGCTCTGGCTTAGATAAATCTAAGGGATCAACAATACTGTAATCTTAATACCATACAAATTTATTGATAATAAAGTTTTAATTTACAAGCCGTAACTTTTATAAAGCTTTACTACTAAAAGAAGTATCTAAAAACTCCCGATAATTTTAACAAGAGCAACTATTTAAACTTATACTGATATATGAAATAAAGACCTGAAGGTAGTTCATTTATTTATCAGATTTAAAGTTTAAGATCTTAACAGGAAAAAATAAACAGGAGACAATTTCAAAACACTTTAACACGGAGAACTTTTTGCTTGATCCCAAATCTCATTTGAATTAATTTCTGCTCCTATGTTTCCACTTTATTTCAAGATCCAATGCTACAGGGCTCTTCCCAGTCAAATGTGAAACTAGCAGCCCTCACTGTAAGAATGTCTGCACTGCTTTAGCAAAGAGGATGTTCATGGATTATTCCCTTACTTGATTTCTTGATTAAAGAAAGCATTTATGAGAGAGATAAAGAATAGAGATTTTCCTCTCACAAAGTTAACTGGTCTCTGTGAGGATTCTATCTAGTATAGTTTCTAGACAGACAAGTTAACAGAATCTAACGTGAGTGGAGTTCCGACAATTCCTACTTCCACAGTTCATTCCAACACAATGCACCTGTCAGCCTAGTGCAGAAGAGCTACAGAGAATAAAATGAGGTATTTGATGGTTGCTTCTGCCCACCTGAAAAAAGTCCAATAATCCCTCAGCTAATTCCTCCATAATCAGTGAACCCTAAACACAGAGATCTCCTTGGTTTTAAGAATGAGATTCTCTTCATGAGTCAGACAAGTGCCTGTGTTATAGAAGGAAAAAGTGGCCATCTAAATAAGATACCTTCACAAGCAGTGTTTCTTTGGGTTCACCAGGGAGAAATGCTGATAAAAGCCAACAAAGAAACCCAAAAGAGTACTCAGGTAGAGCACTGTTCACATCTCTCTTCTAGTGATTTTGATATTCTTTCTTTGGAATGTCCACTAGAAAAACTTCTCCTTTCCTAGTAGTATCATTACACTCTAATAAGATTTCCTGAGGTAGCCTAAGTAAATAATCGGTGCCCCCTTTGTTACTGTTCAAATTTTTAATTCCTGTAAGGCACTGTAAGCACTACTTTAGGCTACACAAATAAAAATCAGGCACACTTCAGGGCTGACAGGAGGCACACACTACATATCAATGTCGGGGCTGAGGGGAGAGACCTCCACGGAGTCAAAAGGACTACTGTTGTGGGAGGAGCAGATAGTGTCGACTTTCTGGGAAAAGCAATGTTAACTTAAGTAGCTTGGTAGGAAGAGGCCTCAGTTATTCTTCAGTGAGGACAGGCCCCCGGAGCACAAGTTTTTCTCTTTCCTAACAGCATATCTGTTTTCAATGCTAAAACATCAGACAAGAGCCTACCTGACATTTTGGAGAATTGGCTGTGCTGGGATTGATATTCCGCATTGCCTAAGAGTGAAAAATAAGATGGATAAAAATTACTTTAAGCCACATGGTTTGGCTGTGTAGGCTGACTTACAAATTCCATCCAGACATATCACCATAGCACAGAATTCCCAAGCTAGCTCAAGAAGAAGCAGACTGAGGGAGACAGGAGCCAGGGGAGTCCCCACGGAAGAGACGGAAGCCTCAGCAGTGTCCGCAGTGTTGAGGCCAGGACAGTGAGACTTCGGGTGTCAGGACTCACAACCTGATACTGGTCAGGCAGGTTCTTTACTTCTGAGTATTAGATGAAGCAGGAAAAATATAATTTGATGTTTCAGTGATAAGAGAAACTGTCAATGGAAGAAGTTCACAGGAAGCCAGAAGACTTAAACTGAATTTATACTGATTGCTAAACAAACACCTTAAACAATGCCCCATCAGTATAAGATTAGAGCAGGTCGGTCACTTCAACAGAAGAAAAGACAACACAGTAGGCAGTAAAGAGACAAAGAAGTCACCTGTTAAAGGAAGCTATTCTGTCCGGGACCGTCACCCAGAGTAAGAGTGGGAATAAGGCTTAGGAAAATTCTTTAGAATAAAGAATTTTATAAGCAGCAGCATTCTGCCCACCGGGTGGGAAGGGGATGGGAGACAGCTGATCTACAGCAACAAAATGACGGATTTTAATCTTTCTCATTAATAAGGTCTCTTGGTTTTGATGGTCTTCAATTCACATGTGAAATTATATTTACTTACACCATCTAGTACTCAGTAACGACAAAATGAAAAGCAAGCAATGAAAACAGGCTGCGTAAAACGTACCCTGAAATTACTTTATTTCTTCCAATAGCTATATAATTATATTCTCGATGGTGCTACCTTGTTCCGGTGATAAAGTTTTATTTAAATGAAAAATATCTTTCCTTTATAGTAATATGTTAAAAGTCTGTCAGAGGTATAGTAAACTTGTTAATGTGCTTCCTTTTTCTACTTTCTTAAAGGGAGATGAGGAAATACTTCTTTCAAGACCACTTCATGATACCATATCCTGGCATTATCTCTCTTCTTTTGGGGCCAACCACACCAGATTATAGTGGCAGGATACTGACAGCTCAGTTTACAAGTGTAGCGGCCTGGAGTCCTCATGGCTCAGTTTAATTCCTGGGTACCAGTTTTTCAAACCTCAGAGTTCAATCACTGTATCAAGTTCATCTATTTCCATTAACATTCAAGTGACACTATCAAAATATAACCCTCATGAAGAAAACAGTACCTTGTTCAAATGTCTACATCCTGGCAACAAAAATGTAGCCTATAATGATATTTTTCATGCCTGTTCTTAGTATGCTATGATTTAGGGCAGGGCAATAGTAGAGACACATGTATTTCATGTTTGTAAATAAAGAGAATGTCTGGGGCAGGGGTGAGGGGAAGTATAAGAAATTGTTAGCTATTTACATCCAGAAAAGAGAACTAGAGAAATGGGAAAAGGAGATTTTATTTTCACTTACACCTTTTGTAACACTTTCAAAATCACATTGTGTTTTTATTATCCAAAATATTTATAAAAAAATTTTAAAATATACTAAGATCATAGCCCCAATATCTACACTTTAGATTTTATCACTCTGAAATTTGAGATGAGGGATTGTATTCTTATGGCACAGAAAAACCAGTATTTCTGAAAGAAAACTGACAGAAATGGCCCTAAAGGTTTCCAGCTCTCTAATGTTAGAACCTGCCCTTCCCAACGTGAAAAAGCCACAAGCAGGTAATTTTAAGGCACTTGGGGATCTTCTAAACTTGGGATAGCCTGTGTTACATTTTAAATAAAACACGTCTTAGATTCAGCAGTAGTGAAACATAGCTGTCATTTGAGAGGTATCATACTAGTATATTCTCCTGGACAAATAATTTGTTTAAAGTAAAAGATGTTTCTCCCCAAGTGATGTTCCAGAGTCTCTTCCTTAGTGAAATCTTCAGATATTAAATAGTCTGCAATTCCCTGTACAGACATACCTCGTTTTATTGCACTTCACAGACACTGCATGTTTTTAAAAAACACACTGAACGTTTGTGGCAACCCTGAGACTAGCAAGTCTATCAGAGCCATTTTTCTAAAAGCAATTGCTCACTTCACGCCTCGGTGTCATATTTTGGTAATTCTCACAATATTTTGGCCTTTTTCATTATTATTTTATTTATAACAGTGATCTGTGTGTTAATATTGCAAAAAGATGACTCACTGAAAGCTCAGATGATGGCTAGCATTTTTTTCAGCAGTTAAGTATTTAAAAATCAAGTACTTTTTAAAAATGTACACTGTTAAGACATAATGCTATTACACACTTAAGACTATAGTATGGTATCAACATTAAGTTGTATATGCACCAGCAAACCCCAAAATTCATGTGATTCACTTTACTGTAATACTCGCTTTACTGTGGTGGTCTGGAACTGATGGGCAATATCTCCGAGGTATGCCTGTATATTTGAGGAAAAGCACCCTTGCTTCCTTTGCCTTCTGCTTGCCTGCGGTGAACATGGCCCAAACGCCTCTGTGTGACACAGGTTAACAAGTGACAGCCCACGTGCTCAGAGGCCAGCAAAGAAACTAAGACAAGGACAGAGCTGGACAGAATGTTTCTGTGTCACTCTAGTTTTAGAGAAACAACATTCCTCTGTAACCAACAAATGCCAAAATGAAACACACCCAGCTTCACGTAGGAAAACAAAGCCCCAAGAGTGGAAGGCTGGTCTCTAACCTGGGGCCTCACCTGCCGAAGCAGTTCTTGCTGCTTCAGTCGCAGTCTTTCTTTCTCCATCTGCAACTGCTGCAGCCGCATCTGTTGCTGCTGGTTGGAACTGCCACTACCCAGGACTCCTCCCTGTGGGCTCTGTGGGGCCAGCGGGGGTGGCTGTTTCACTGGAGCACTTTGACTGATTCTCTGGTTCATGGCTGAAAGGAAACAGAAGATCTGTTCTAAAAAACTAGCAAAGAAAAAGGATATTTTGTTATTCACAAGCATGATGGGGATATTCAACATAGCCTCTTCTGTATTAAGACCAGAAGTAACCTAAAAACCCACCAATAGTACAAAGGGTACATCAGTTTATTATTATTACAGACATCCTTGTCATTAGTTTGCGGCCTTAAAGCGGCCTTAAGACGAAAGAAAGAAGAAGCAGCTCTAACGGGCGATGCCATGGAGTAGTCTAAGGCACACAAAGTTAAAGGCATAGTACAGAACAGGAACAGAGAGAGGAGGACTGTACTGATATATTACATGCATATCCAGAGAATCTAAATCGAAGGACAGCTAAGAAGCAATTAACACCTGTTGGCTCTGTAGCTGGGGAACTGGGTGACTCAAGAACTGATGTTCAAGAGAGACATTTTTTGTAACTTTTCAAGTTTGAATAATGTGAATGCACCGCTTATTATAAAATATATATCCAATTAAAAATAAATCCCTCAAAGTAACTAAGAGAAAGCAATCTAAGCAGTAAAAGTTCATTATTAATCTTTAAATATAATGCCAACTAACAAATCAAGTAGATTAGATGCATGCTCCAAATAAAGCCTACATCTGGATGGCACAGATTGGTCTCATTCAACACCACTGTATCCCCCACACAGCCAAGGTAGTCAGTTATTTTTTGAGTTGAACCTGTAATACACCATTTGACAATTAGATTGGATTCTTATACTAGTGAATTTCTGTCACCGATAAAACATTGATCAAACTATGGATTGTGTTAGCCTCAGTAAGCAGATGCAAGTTTTATTACATGAAAATGGCAATAAGAATGATATATTACCTTTTCAGACATCTATTCAACTTTTTAAGGTGACATTTCAGGTCACTGTTTAATACATACTGACACTTGAAGAAATAACACTGATCTTTTACAACCTTTTGCAGAGAACAGCAAAGAAGGAAACTTCACGCTTTTGTGACCAGCATGTCCCTAATACCTTACGAAGACACTAAAACAAAGAAGAATCACAGATGGCTCTCTCTCACCAACCTTGCTACCAAAATCTGAAATGACTCGCTGATGGTGCGCATGCCTTACTAGACCCTGGCCACAAAGCAAACTCCTTGTGACGGTCTTCACATGTCTTCTGCTGGACCATAGGTACAGCTCTTGGAGGCCACCTGAACAAACCTCTTTCAGGGCACTGCCTTGGGACTTTGTCTACTGACATTTCTCACCTGACTGTAATTTTTTATTTACAAATTTGTATCTTCTCTTCCCAGGTGGCACCAGTGGTAAAGAACCCTCCTGCCAATGCAGAGACATGGGTTCAGTCCCTGGGTCAGGAAGATGCCCTGGAGGAGGGAACGGCAACCCATTCCAGTATTCTTGTCTGGAGAATCCCATGGACGGAAGCCTGGCGGGCTACCGTCCACAGGGTCGCAAGCAGTTGGACACGACTGAAGCGACTGAGCACACACATCTTCTCTCAAACAAGTGCCTCAGGAGCGGGGACAGAATCCCAACCCCGCATATATTCTTACTGCCTAGTCCAGCAGCTTGGCATAAAATCTATGCTGGGAAACAACACTGAAATGATTCTAAGTCCTTTCATTATGCACTGAGACAGAAATTTAACTTTATAAAAGATATGGCAATACAGAAATCCTACCAATTTCCCCATAGACTACCAACTCTTCTATGTGATTTGAAACATTGATTTGAAACGAAGGATATTAGAAAAAAGGAAAATTACAGACCAATCTTCTCTGAGAATGCCTTAGTTCAATTCAACCTACTGAGATATTAATATAAAGTGATAACATTTTTGTTCTTACTTTCCCCCTCTATTTTTCCTGTATTTCTTCTTCTAACTTTTAAAAAAATTCGGCCATGGCACATGGCATGTGGGATCTTAGTTCAGTGCCCTGACCAGAGATTGAACCCATGCCTCTTGCTTTGGAAGCATGGGGTTGTAACCACTGGACTGCCAGGGCTCTTTTTCCAACTTCTTCAGTTGAACTCACTTAGTTAAATCTTTTCTTAGAACATTTAAGTCAATAAATTTACCTTTAAGGACTGCTTTTCTGGCATGTCACACATTTGAAATTGTACATATAATTCATGATTGTTCTATTTCAAATATCTGCAATTTCTATTTTGATTTCCATTTAACTCATGAGTTATTTAGGGGTACAGTTTTATACTCTTAAGAATGTATTTAAAATTTTGAAAAATAACTGCCACAGAGAAACAGAAAAAAAATATATTATGAATCCTCATGTAGCCATCACCCAGCTTCCCAATGATCAACACATAACCAATTTTGTTTAACATCTGTTCTGACTTTTCCCTCAATTACTTTCAAGCAAATAATATAGCCTTTCATCTGTAAATAACCTCAATAGGTATCATTTGGGAGTTTTGCTTAGGTTCTTAGATTTTATAACTATTTTCTGCCTAATGCTGAAAAACGTGGTTCTAATCACATTAATATATATTATCCTTTTATACATAGACAATTATTTCAAAATAACATTATGACTGAATATTAAAGTTATGATGAACAAAATGATAATTAAAAGGTTTGAATTCTTTGTCTTTTTTTTTTTGTCCTTAAGATATTTCATTAAGTATATCCAGCCAAATCAGCTTGTGTTACCTGAAACAATTCTTCTTCATGTGACTGAGCCACCAACTCAAATACTGGTTCACTGTGACACTGTGCTTTTGAATTTTATACACTTGCTTTACTTACCACCCACCACCGCCTTGCCCCCATTTAAAAACCCAAGCAGACACAGATGTGGCAGGGCACCGTAGAGCACACTGGAGCAGTGTGTTGGTAGCGCATTCTTAATACTTAACTTCACTCTGCCTTTTTCATAATAATATCCTGGAGACTACGCCAAAGTAGTATTAGAGTTTTTCTCCCATTTTCTTTTAAAAATAACTGACTAGTATTTCATTCAGCTAATTTCTTATTAGGTACCACAGTTTTAATTATAATCTGTATGTTTTAATAGCTGGTGGGGCAAGCCATATGTTTTTTGAAGGCAACTTTTGATTATTGGGATCTAATTTTATTGCTTTGTGGTTAAAATAACCTGGTCTGTACACTGCTTTGTGAAATCTGTGACTGGTTCGTGGGCAGTCCTGCTTCTGCCCTAGGCCAGGGCTGGTCAGCTGCACCGTGCCTTTCCCCGTTGGGCCTGCTTCACGCATCTCTCTATGCTCTGAACACTCTGAGTTCCTGATATTCCAACAAGAGGACTGGTCCCAGCCCTGTCTGTGCTCCCTGTTTCTTGTGTGGTTTTATTTTCTGACCGACAGAGACTTTTTTCTTTGAAATTTATGAATCGAGTTAAGTCTTTATGGGTATTTCTTTTTAGCGTTCTGCCTGACAGAGCAGAGAAGGGATGCCCAAAAAACATGACTCGCTGCTTCGTATTCTTCAAAGCCTTATTAATCTTTCACATGGCAAAAAAGCCACATTTAAGAAATGTCTTTACAAAGAATAAACGGCTGGTACCTTAATAATTATGGCTGACAGTATTCTATGGGGGAATGGATAGAAAAAAGCCTCCACTTCATAGCTTAGATTTGCTCCATTGGTTGCTCAGATGGTAAAGAACCCGCCTGCAATGCAAGAGACCTGGGTTCAATCCCTGGAGGAGGGCATGGCAACCCACCCCGGTATTCTTGCCTGGAGAATCCCCACGGACAGAGGAACCTGTCGGGCTACAGTCCATGGGGTTGCAAACAGTCAGACACAACTGGGTGACTAAGCACAGCACAGCAACCTCATTAATACAATTGCTTATATCTACCTGTCACCAACCTTATTAGATGCACAACTGACAGGTATCATCAGTTCAGTTCAGTTCAGTCGCTCAGTCGTGTCCGACTCTTTGCGACCCCATGGACCGAAGCACGCCAGACCTCCCTGTCCATCACCAACTCCCGGAGTTCACTCAAACTCATGTCCATTGATTGGTAATGCCATCCAGCCATCTCATCCTCTGTCATCCCCTTTTCCTCTCGCCCCTAATCCTTCCCAGCATCAGAGTCTTTTTTAAGGAGTCAACTCTTCGCATGAGGTGGCTAAAGTACTGGAGTTTCAGCTTTAGCATCAGTCCTTCCAATGGACACCCAGGACTGATCTCCTTTAGAATGGACTGGTTGGATCTCCTTATAGTCCAGGAGACTCTCAAGAGTCTTCTCCAAAACCACAGTTCAAAAGTATCAATTCTTTGGCCCTCAGCTTTCTTCAGAGTCCAACTCTCACGTCCATACATGACCACCGGAAAAACCATAGCCTTGACTAGATGGACCCTTGTAGGCAAAGTAATGTCTCTGCTTTTGAATATGCTATCTAGGTTGGTCATAACTTTTCTTCCAAGGAGTAAGGGTCTTTTAATTTCATGGCTGCAATCACCATCTGCTGTGATTTTGGAGCCCCCCAAAATAAAGTCAGCCACTGTTTCCCCATTTATTTCCCAAGAAGTGATGGGATCAGATGCCATGATCTTAGTTTTCTGAATGTTGAGCTTTAAGCCAACTTTTTCACTCTCCTCTTTCCCTTTCATCAAGAGGATTGTTCCTCTTCACTTTCTGCCATCAGGGTGGTGTCATCTGCCTATCTGAGGTTATTGATATTTCTCCTGGCAATCCTGATTCCAGCTTGTGCTTCTTCCAGCCCAGCATTTCTCATGATGTACTCTGCATATAAGTTAAATAAGCAGGGTGACAATATATAGCCTTGAGGTACTCCTTTTCCTACTTGGAACCAGTCTGTTCTTCCATGTCCAGTTCTAACTGTTGCTTCCTGACCTGCATACAGATTTCTCAAGAGGCAGGTCAGGTGGTCTGGTATTCCCATCTCTCTCAGAATTTTCCAGTTTATTGTGATCCACAGTCAAAGGCTTTGGCATAGTCAATAAAGCAGAAATAGATGTTTTTCTGGAACTCTCTTGCTTTTTCCATGATCCAGCCGATGTTGGCGATTTGATCTCTGGTTCCTCTGCCTTTTCTAAAACCAGCTTGAACATCTGGAAGTTCACGGTTCAACGTATTGCTGAAGCCTGGCTTGGAGAATTTTGAGCATTACTTTACTAGCGTGTGAGATGAGTGCAATTGTGCGGTAGTTTGAGCATTCTTTGGCATTACCTTTCTTTGGGATTGGAATGAAAATGGACCTTTTCCAGTCCTGTGGCCACTGCTGAGTTTTCCAAATTTGCTGGCATATTGAGTGCAGCACTTTCACAGCATCATCTTTCAGGATTTGAAATAGCTCCACTGGAATTCCATCACCTCCACTAGCTTTGTTCATAGTGATGCTTTCTAAGGCCCACTTGACTTCACATTCCAGGATGTCTGGCTCTAGGTGAGTGATCACACCATCATTATTATCTGGGTTGTGAAGCTCTTTTTTGTACAGTTCTTCTGTGTATTTTTGCCACCTCTTCTTAATATCTTCTGCTTCTGTTAGGTCCAAACCATTTCTATCCTTTATCGAGCCCATCTTTGCATGAAATGTTCCCTTGGTATCTCTAATTTTCTTGAAGAGATCTCTAGTCTTTCCCATTCTGTTGTTTCATAGTATGATATAAAAAACATGGCCTTTAGAGTCAAACAAACCATGATTAGAGTTAGCACATCAGTTCAGTACTCATCCAATTCTCAGCTTCCTCAATTATACCTTGGGGATGGATCACTGTGGGTGTGTGTGTGCTCAGTCACTCAGTTGTGTCCAACTCTTTGCAACCCCAAGGACTGTAGTCCACCAGGATCCTCCATCAGTGAAATTTGCCAAGCAAGAACACCGGAATGGGTTGCCATTTCCTCCTCTAGGGATCTTCCTGACAGGGATTGAACCTGTGTCTCCAACACTGGCAGGAGGATTCTCTACCACTGAGCCAGGTGGACACCACTGTGGGGCTTATAAGTAAAATGGAAAGCTTCCGTCATATTCCTGGAAGACAATATGTGCTCCAAAATGTTAGCCTCCTCCCCTCTCCCAACAGTTCTTTCTAAAACTTGAAGATTACTAGTTTTTCAGATAATCAGCAGGGGCCACAGGACTGGAAAAGGTCAGTTTTCATTTCAATGAAAGGCATTGCCCTAAGAAAGGCAATGCCAAGGAATGTTCAAACTACCACACAACTGCAATCATCTCACACACAGCAAAGTAATGCTCAAAATTCTCCAAGCAAGGGTTCAACAGTACGTGAACCGTGAACTTCCAGATGTTCACACTAGATTTAGAAAACACAGAGGAACCAGAAATCAAATTGCAAACATCCACTGGATCATACAAAAGGCAAGAGAGTTCCAGAAAAACATCTGTTTCTTGACTATGCCAAAGCCTTTGACTGTGTGGATCACAACAAAGTGGAAAATTCTTCAAGAGATGGGAATACCAGACCACCTTACCTGCCTCCTGAGAAATCTGTATGCAGGTCAAGAAGCAACAGTTAGAACCGGACATGGAACAACAGACTGGTTTCAAACTGGGAAAGGATTATGTCAAGGCTGTATATTGTCACCCTGCTTATTTAACTTCTATGCAGTGTATCATGAGAAACGCTGGGCTGGATGAAGCACAAGCTGGAATCAAGACTGCTGGGAGAAATGTCAATAACCTCAGATATGCAGATGACACCACTCTTATGGCAGAAAGTTAAGAGGAACTAAAGAACCTCCTGATGAAAATGAAAGAGGAGAATGAAAAAGCTGGCTTGAAACTCAGCATTCAAAAGACTAAGATCATGGCATCCAGTCCTATGACTTCATGTCAAATAGATGGAGAGACAATGGAAACAGTGAGACTTATTTTCTTAGGCTCCAAAATTACTGCAGATGGTGACTGCAGCCATGAAATTAAAAGACGCTTGTTCCTTAGAAGAAAAGCTATGACAAACCTAGACAGAATACTAAAAAGCAGAGACATTACTTTGCTGATGAACGTCCATCCAGTCAAAGCTATGGTTT
This sequence comes from Oryx dammah, assembly GCF_014754425.2. NCBI lineage: Eukaryota > Metazoa > Chordata > Mammalia > Artiodactyla > Bovidae > Oryx > Oryx dammah. The sequence continues at coordinate 6,088,835 of NW_024070201.1, forward strand.
TTTCCAGTAGTCATGTATAGATGTGAGAGTTGGACCATAAAGAAAGCTGAGTGCCGAAGAACTGATGCTTTTGAACTGTGGTGTTGGAGGAGAGTCTTGAGAGTCCCTTGGACACCAAGGAGATCCAATCAGTCCACCCTAAATGAAATCAGTCCTGAATATTCACTGGAAGGACTAATGCTGATGCTCCAATACTCTGGCCACCTGAGGCGAAAAACTGACTTTTTTAATAAGACCCTGATGCTGGGAAAGACTGAAGGCAGGAGGAAGAGGGGGTGACAGAGCATGAGCTGATTGGATGGTATCACCAACTTGATGGACATGAGTTTGAGCAAACTCCAGGAGATGGTGATAGACAGGCAATCCTGGGGTGGTACAGTCCAGGGTGTTGCAAAGGGTCAGACATGACTGAGAAACTGAAATGACGTATAACCACCTTGGCTTGAATTCCCATACCTTCTCTCCCGCATCGCTCCACTCCATCATGGTTGTCACTGTTCCTAAGCATTTTATGATTCACAAAGATATGTATATTTATCTTTTCCTACAAGATCTAAACAGGAAAATAATAAGTGGTAGAGTTTGAGCCTTAGCTCAACCTCCTTAAGGATCCATCTCTTTTGGTGAAAATGTTCCAGGCATTCCCAAAGGGCACTCAACATTTTCTCAAAGAGATGTTTTCATACATTGTGCTATGTCAGTTTTGAAAATATGAGTTAAATATGAACTGGGGACTGATCTGAGTATCTGTCACGTATGGTGAACCTCTAAATATCTGAGGTCTAGAGCCAAAAACTACTGGGAAAAACGTTTTCCATTCCAAGCAGTTAAAAAAAAAAAAAAACTGCTAGAAAATAACCCATAAGTAAGTTGGAAAGTGTTGAAATGATAAAGTACGACTGATTTCAAAACAGATTCTAGGGTTATTAAGAAACATTAAAAAAAAAACTTTGAACCTTCCACATTGTGTTTTTATTAATATTGCATATAACAAGTTTGTGTAAATATATATTCTTGTGAAAACTAGCTGGACAATAACAATATCGTATGAAAATAAACATAACTATCCTCTGCTCCTCACCAGTTTCTCAGAATTAGATGCCATTACCAGTAACCAGTAACGACAGCGACCACCGCTGATGGCACACTGAACTGATTGGTAAAGTCGTTTTCAAACCTAAGCTGACTGCTAAAAACCACAGAAGGGGAAAATAGGGTATCAAAAGACGGAGTAAAAACTCCACAAAATAAAAAGAAATCTGCACAAAATATGCAATAGATACAGTTTCTCTGGCTAATAATGTTCAGTCCTTTTGGTTGTTTACTTAAACGCTGTTTGTTATCTGTGGATACAAGCCGTCCTACAAGTTTCTGTACTAAGAGTTCACTTAAATGACCAACTCAAACAACCTTGTTTATCCACTGAAGCTGGGATTTCTTCTCTTCAGAAGCATCCCATTCTTTACCTTCTGACCATCTCTAGCATTTCAACAAAGCACAGAGCAGCGCACCCACATGGGGTGCACCAGAGACCTCACAAGGAGGCAAGAAACAAGACAGGCTTTGTTTCATGGGGGAAGGGAGCAGGGCAGTTAAAAAGAAAAGAACTGCATTACCAACTTCTTCCCCTAAGTGATCAACCACCAAAATCCAAATGTTTCCAGTTTTAAAGGTAAAGAGAAAATAAACCTCTAAAACAGGATAGAATTTTTAAAAAATATGCTATATTTAAAAATTCAGAGTCTGCTGCCTAATAGTAACTTTCAAGTTACTATTTAATAACTTGAACAAATCAGTCAGAAGCAAATCAGTCCTGACAGCTTTATGGTAGCAAATTATACAATCAGCAATTACTGAAGGAAAAAAAAAGACCACCTTCTCAAAAACAAAGGAGGTCGTCACCATGGGTTCTTTCTAATGTCATTCTAAACATGAGTTTTCAAACTTCAGACAAATTTTAAGTTTGCATAATTGGTATCTTCAATCTTGTAATATTACAAAGTATTTCAGATCTGGTAATCAACTGTAGACTTTGATAATAAAGTCTATCGCAGTAATGTCATTAAGTGTAAATTTAAACTTAGAAACATTTTTTTGAACTTTTAAAACATTAACTCACATCAAACCTCCCACAACACAAGAAAGCACTTCTTTACTTTGTCTAATATTTTATCAAGTTTCAGACATTACAAGGTTACATGTTAGAATGGCTGTATTAGTTTGTTCATAACACTTAGAAATTTTAGGTTTTTACTGTATTGATAAGATACTTAAGACTTCTGTAAAACAGTAGGCTTATGAGAAGAAATGAAAGTTTTCTGAAAACAATCTAACAGGCCACCTATCAGTCTTAAAACGGTAAAAACAAAACACAAAACTCCCACTGCTAGTTCAGTATTTCAATATGACTGAGGGAACTGCACTGTCTACAAAAAGTTGTTACTAACTGGCACAATAATTTATGTATTTTAAATAAGGCTAGGGTCCTAATTTAACGACTGAATACCTTTTCATTATCAATATGCAAAAGATGTGTCCCAACACTCTTAAGCTATACCTACCTAAATGAAAAGTTATTCTGAGATACTTCATCCCTTTAATCAGTTTTAATAAAGTCATAGGACTGTGTGTAATCATCACCATTATCTAATTTCAGAACATTTTCATCATCCCCCAAAGAAGCCATGTATTCCTTTGTGAGTGCACTTTCTGCTGCCCCTTCCCCAGTTGCTGGTAATCATTAAACTACTTTCTGTCTCTTTGGAACTGCCTATTCTGAACAGGTCATATATGTGGAATCAATTTTGAGACTGGCTTGTTTCACTTAGTATGTTTTCTAGATTCATCCATGTTATAGCATGCATCAGCATTTCACTCCTTTTTATCATGGAATAACTTTCCACTGTACAGCTTCACTACATTTTGTTCGTTTGTTCATCAGCTGATGGAGTATCTGCTATTTTCACCTCTTGGTTTTTATGAATCACGTGGCTGCAGACATTCACGTCTGCAGGTCTTTGTGTGGACATATGGTTTCCTCTTGCAGGCATGCGTATCCGGGGCACGGAATTGCTGGGTCGCACAGTGGGTGCAACTTTCTGAGAAACTGCAACAAAAAGTGGCTGCCTCTGTTTTCAATCACGTGGACGATGGACGAGGGTGCCAACTGCTGCACGTGCTCGCCAGCACTTACCGATGCCTGTCCTTCACTTCAGCCATCCTACTGAGAATAAAGTGGTGTCTCATTGTGGCTTTGGTCTGCATGACATCTAACAGCTAACCTCCTCTAACAGTCCACGCTAGGAACACTCTGTACTTTTCTCCCTTTTGAATTATCAAACTCCAGGCCCCCCAAACTGGGTTAAGTACTTGAATCTTTATAAACTACTCAAAAATATCAATAACGTCTTTATTTTGATCACAATAAACTGTGGAAAACTCTGAAAGAGATGGGAATACCAGACCACCTGACCTGCCTCTTGAGAAACCTATATGCAGGTCAGGAAGCAACAGTTCGAACTGGACATGGAACAACAGACTGGTTCCAAATAGGAAAAGGAGTACTTCAAGGCTGTATATTGTCACCCTGCTTATTTAACTTATATGCAGAGTACATCATGAGAAACGCTGGACTTGAAGCACAAGCTGGAATCAAGATTGCCGGGAGAAATATCAATAACCTCAGATATGCAGATGACATCACCTTTATGGCAGAAAGTGAAGAGGAACTAAAACGCCTCTTGATGAAAATGAAAGAGAGTGAAAAAGTTGGCCTATAGCTCAACATTCAGAAAATGAAGATCATGGCATCTGGGCCCATCACTTCATGGCAAATAGATGGGGAAACAGTGGAAACAGTGTCAGACTTTATCTTTCTGGGCTCTACAATCACTGCGGATGGTGATTGCAGCCATGAAATTAAAAGACCCTTACTCCTTGGAAGGAAAGTTGTGACCAACCTAGATAGCATATTCAAAAGCAGAGACATTACTTTGCCGAGTAAGGTCCGTCTAGTCAAGGCTATGGTTTTTCCAGTGATCATGTATGGATGTGGAGTTGGACTGTGAAGAAAGCTGAGCGCCGAATTAATAGATGCTTTGGAACTGTGGTATTAGAGGACTCCTAAGAGTCCCTTGGACTGCAAGGAGATCCAACCAGTCCATCCTAAAGGAGATCAGTCCTGGGTGTCCATTGGAAGGACTGATGCTGAGGCTAAAACTCCAGTACTTTGGCCACCTCATGCGAAGAGTTGACTCATTGGAAAAGACCCTGATGCTGGGAGGGATTGGGGACAGGAGGAGAAGGGGACGACAGAGGATGAGATAGCTGGATGGCATCACCGAGCCGATGGACATGAGTTTGAGTGAACTCCGGGAGTTGGTGATGGACAGGGAGGCCTGGCGTGCTTCGGTCCATGAAGTCGCAAAGAGTCGGACACGACTGAGCGACTGAACTAACTAACTAAGGTCAATTTGATATCATATTCCTTCAACCATCTATCAAAAGTCTGGCATGAAAATTCATTATAATGGTATTTTTCAAACAATACAATTGTGAATAGAGCTTAAAAACATTCAACAGAACATTTTCTCCTCATCACCTCATTAAGCAGTTTGGGGCAGGACACAGGAGTTGCTAAATGAGGTGAGGAGGAGAAGGGAGAAGTAGTCTTAACGAGGCTTCAGCTCTGTCTCCAGGACATAGCTATGTTTTTTCCCTCTACTATGAAAACAGTGTTTAAAGTACAAATAATGAAATGACTGGTCTATAAAGAGACAGGGATAACGTTTTAAAATCTATCTGGCATCAAGAATTCATGTTAGATTAATGAGTAAATAGTCCCATTAACAATAGTTTTATTTCTAATTACATGTAATTGATTACTCTTTCACTAGGGGAATTTATAATTTAAAAGAGAAGAATCTGAGTTTTGACGGCTAAGCACAAAAACTGGTCCTTTTATATACTGCAGAGCTTGACTGGCTTCTCATCCTTTAATGTCCCACGTCAAAAAAGTGTTCCTGACTACCTCACCTCATTCCCATTTGGAGCACCTTATGATAAAGCCCTTCACTGTATTTCACAGGTTTTGTACTGGTTTATTTACTCAGTAGCCTGCAACCCCCAACCCCCAACTGTTAGCATAGTGCCTGATATGTAACTGGCACTCATCTGCTGAATGAGTAAGTAAGTACAAAAAGTTTTTATCCCTCGTTAGTAGGATGCTATTAGTAAGGCACAGGAGAATCTCCAAATTGAAGTGAGTCCAGAATGAGTTCTGAAGTGACCTCAGCAACCAGGGTAGCAGAACAACATGAGCATAAAACAAAGAATAGGAACCACTCCCCTTCTAAGTCACTCCAACTGATTTCAGCAGAAATCTATCTGGCTTTTCCCTCCGGAAGTCTATAATCTCTTTTTCTGTTTATCTGAATCTCTGAGTTGGCACAAAAAGTGGCACCACCAAATGGATCTCTTCTTCAGTGCGTTTTATAAAACACTTGCTATTAATGCAAAGGTGATGCTGGAATCAAGATTGCCGGGAGAAATATCAATAACCTCAGATATGCAGATGACACCACCCTTACGGCAGAAAGTGAAGAGGAACTATAGAGCCTCTTGATGAAAGTGAAAGAGGAGAGTGAAAAAAGTTGGCTTAACTTCAACATTCAGAAAAGTAAGATCATGGCATCTGGTCCTATCACTTCATGGCAAATAGATGGGGAAACAGTGGAAACCAGTGTCAGACTTTATTTTGGGGGACTCCAAAATCACTGCAGATGGTGACTGCAGCCATGAAATTAAAAGACGCTTACTCCTTGGAAGGAAAGTTATGACCAACCTAGGTAGCATATTCAAAAGCAGAGACATTACTTTGCTGACTAAGGTCCATCTAGTCAAGGCTATGGTTTTTCCTGTGGTCATGTATGGATGTGAGAGTTGGCCTGTGAAGAAGGCTGAGCACCGAAGAATTGATGCTTTTGAACTGTGGTGTTGGAGAAGACTCTTGAGAGTCCCTTGGACTGCAGGGAGATCCAACCAGTCCATTCTGAAGGAGATCAGTTCTGGAAGGACTGATGCTAAGGCTGAAACTCCAATACTTTGGCCACCTCATGTGAAGAGTTGACTCACTGGAAAAGACTGATGCTGGGAGGGATTGGGGGCAGGAGGAGAAGCAGACGACAGAGAGTGAGATGGCTGGATGGCATCACTGACTCGATGGATATTAGTTTGAGTGAACTCCGGGAGTTGGTGATGGACAGGAAGGCCTGGAGTGCTGCAATTCATGGGGTCGCAAAGAGTCGGACACAACTGAGCAATGAACTGAACTGAACTGATGCAAATGTAACTTGAAACACAGGTTTCTTTTAGAAATAAATTTTCTTATGTCTGATGGGAGGAGTTTTAGTAACACAAGCCATTAATTTAAATTATCACTTGCTATACAAAGAAAATACTTCTTCACTATGTAATTATTTGTGTCACTGAACCATCGTCAAACAGAAAATATGCATTAATTTCACCTCATTAATGTATGTGAGGAGGAGAGGGCATCAGAGGATGAGATGGCTGAATGGCAACACCAATGCAATGGGCACGCACTTGGGCACTTCAGATGGTGCAGACAGGGAGGCCTGGCGTGCTGCAGTCCATGGGGCTGCAGAGAGGTGGACACGACTGGGCAACTGAACAACAACAGTGTATGTCTACGCACCCTCAATAGAAGAGATTGCATATATGAATAATAGACTATTTTGACACTATCCTCCTGAATATAACATAAATTAAAAGAAAAAAAGACTAAAACTGCAAACCTCAAGTTTGAACTAACTTTGATAGCCCATAACCTTACACATCAAAACGTTCATTTCAGTGTTTATTTTTTTACTTAAAAAAAAAATAGTGAGGGCAACAATTTGTAACAATCTCTTAACAGTGTGTTTTAAATTGAGCTTCACTGAGCACATGGCCTGGAGTTATACTTCAAATCAACTTACATCAGGCTTTCGATTACAGCAATTTTAGGGAAGTTCTAAATTTTAGAAACCAAGCACACCAAAACTGTATCCATCTTTAAGACAGTAAAGCTGAACCCCACTAACACATGCATTAAATTTCTGTATGTGTCAGAGTTTGACAGTGTAGACAAAACTTAACTCTTCCATCCAGCACTGGCCATTCCCTGTCAGATGTTAGCCTGGGCATACTCACCATGTGATAAGGCTTATCTTTAGATTAAGCTGGAAGATTTCCTAGTCTCCTCTGCACAAGTAATTTCCAGCTGTGACCAGAGGGCCAAAGCTAAACTTAAATGGTACAATAAATAGTTCAAAAGTATCTTTGAAACCTCAGGGCACTCAAATCCAGAAAGCTACTGAGAAGTAACCTTAAGTAAGGATCCAAAGCAGCCACTGAAGATTTCATACTCTAGCAAATTATATTAAATCACAGTAATTAAGAAGGGGCTTCCCTGGGGGCTCAGATGGTAAGGAATCTTCCTGTAATGCAGGAGACTCGGGTTCAGTCCCTGGGTCTGGAAGAGCCCCTGGAGAAGGGAACGGCAACCCACTCTAATATTCTTGCCTAGAGAATCCCGTGGACAGAGGAGCTTGGAGGGCCCCAATTCATGGGGTTGCAAAGAGTCGGGGAATGACAATAATTAAGGACTGGAAATATTCTTAAAAGCATCCAGTATATGAGTCCAAATAAGCTGAGAAGTCAGGTATCTTTCTGAATGAATTGGTTATATCGTGATACCAGAATAACTTGGGTCTCCTGATTTCTGAGGAGGTACATTTTTCTACATCACAATTTAATTCATATTGAATTTTTCTGCATCACAGTTTTATTCAAATTCATATTGAATGTATCATGCAACTACTATGGAGAAAACAGGATGCTAATTTCTTTTAAAGGATTTTTCGAGGTCATAAAAATGCCAGGTCAGAGAAGTGTTGCAATTGTTTTTCTCACTGGATAATGTGCATTTAAAAACTACACTGACTGTTACCTTTAAAGAGGCACTAGTTAAATGAAAGGCATCCAGAATAAGGGAATTAAACTAGTAAAGAACTCAGAACTCTTAAAGCATGGAAAAAACTAGAGAAACCAGTTAAAAGAGAACGTTCTGCTATTAGGACTGTATTCACAAATTTGAAGGGAAGTAAATTTCTGAGTAATAAAGGAACACATACTTTCTGGTCATTAGAATCTTCCTTAAACAAAATGGACTGACTTGTAATGTGGTAAGTTCCTAGTCTAGGGAAAGGTCAAAGGTGAGGTTGGAAGGTAGTCTCTTAAGGATGTGGAAGAGGCGAGGCCTGATAATTCAACTGTATGGTTTCACTTCTGTAGCTGGAAACTCACTACCTTGGTAATTTCCTCAAGATGAGTCACAACATATAAGTCACAGCACATAAGTAAGTGCGTTAACCACTGCCATCTTCCTCCTCCTGGAATTCCCATGTATTAGTTTTGGTGACTTAGGTGTGTTTCTAAAGATTAACTGCTTGCAAACTAGACTTTAAAATTCTGGGTGTCAAAAGATCAAGTCCAGATTCTAGTTCTGTCACTTAACTATGTAACTCTGTAAGTCACAATTTTCCTAGATCTCAGAGAAACTCAAACCTGGGGCAGAATTCCCTACCTCTCCCAGTATTTTTTTTTAATGGACGTTGGAGGGTTTGCAGTCACAGGACTGGGTGGCACCATGGCTCACCGGGCAGGAGTCAGGGTGCTAAATGCTCCTTAGTGCCCAGGGCACCCCCTTCCTCCTCCCCTGAGGAAAGGTGAAGAGAAGAGGCACAAGTTGCTTTTATGTGCCAAACTTGGTGAGATTTATCTGTTTTAAGACGCTGCAGTTAGCAACAGCTCTATTTACCTAAAACACAATGAAACAGCTTTTCCTCCCCACCCTAAGTAGTTAATAATATAGTTCACAACCCAAACTGACATTTTAGGATCACTAGGCAATATTTAAAAGAGGGTAAGGGAAACAAAACAAAAAACAAAGGAAAAACTTGTTTTTAATGCATGGATATCAAGAGACTTGCTTCAGTAAAAGTTGGAATGAGCTGAAGCTGGTATTCTAGCTACCCAAGACTCCATTAATGGAGTTACAGAGTTAGTTCCTATAGCCTTCAGTGCTTTCCCTTCCTCTACAACAGAGGGTAAAATATTTAGTCGGTCATTAGGTGCATCTTCATTAAAAGCAAAATATTACTTTTAACAGCTATCAGAAATATTTGCTCTTAAACAGAAAAGGTCTGAACACTTAAAAAATTAAACAGACCTTTAACTACTGATGCAAAATATTTAACTGTGATCAGAAAGGTGTGCTGAACAACTTTTAGTTTGTGACTGAAAAGCAAGTTTTGGAATACCTTGAAACCAAGGACCAAAATTAACATTTAGGTTTTAATTACCTGTTACATTTCCATGCATAGAATGTCTACGCACAGAATTGCTGTTAGCGATTACAAAGGATATTGTGTTTTCGCCAACCTAGGTTATTTATTACCTCCTTTAAGACTCAAAATATACACCTTTTAATCCACATCTCTAGTTCCAGTACTTTATTTACACCAAATGTGTTTTCAATCCCCGTGGTCCCATCAGCACTTTTTTCCAGAAACACAGATTCTAACACTATTTAATATGTTCTTTCCCATAAACAGGGACATTACATAAAAGATCAGTTCACTGACCTTTAGTATTCTGGAGTAAATTTTTCATTCTGAAGAACGGGAATTTTTTTTGTTTGCTTTCATTAGGGCTTTCACTGGAAAATATTCATATGGCTATATAATATAAAATAAATAATCTTACGATGTACAAGAAAATGAGACTTTTTATGTTTGCAAGTATAAAATCTGTAGGGGGAAAAAGTGTAAACATGAAATAATTTAATGACCTGTGTAATATTCAAGCATCAACTTACTTTAATAAGTGTAAAAACAGTCCTAGTATGATTCCTTAAAAATAGATAAAAGCCCTTCTTTTTTCACAGCCAGTAAATATCAGCTAGTTCTTATTGCCATTGGACGTTACCTCATGATTTGTTATAAATTACCAATCAATGCTGTAAAATAATATAAATGTCAAAAATATATAGTTTTCATAGAAGGGCAAGAAAAGGGCATGAGATTAAGAGATACAAACTACTATGTAAAAAAAAATAAGCAACAGGTAAAAATACAGCACAGGGAAACAGTCTTTATTTTGTAATAACTTTAAATGGAGTATAACCTATAAAAATGTTGAATCACTAAGTGATATACCTAAAAGTAATACTGTAAATCAACATAAAATAAAAACTTCAATAATTTTTTAAAAGATATAGTTTTTAAATGTTAAAGAACAAGAAAATCAAATAAAAAGGAATCAACATATAACAAATTCCGAATTTCCTAAATTTATATTATATGGATAACTTATTAACTTCATGGGGGATGTGAAGAACTGATTAAAAAAATTATTCTAAATATAATTATTCCAAAGCATCTGATAAAGAACAGAAATATAAAAGAGGCTGGTGTCTGAAGGTGATTAAGTGATAAAGTCAAGCTTATACAGAAGTCAAATGTATTTTCCACTCTAAAATGTCAAAAGACATAGGTCAACTTAATGTAAAAAATGGTAAATACTTTAATATAGATTTCGGGAATATAGGAAAGCAAATTTCACAACCATGAAGGAAACAACCTATCATTTGTTGGTGTTTGCATGGTTCAAAGGGTCAGAAAGGGGATAGTTTATATTTTTTTGGCAGATAAAATGCAATCTACCATAGAACTTCAGATTTCAAGGAAACTCCTTCAAATTCAGCAGCTAACAGCTTGTCTCTATTTGCTGTCACTCTGGATCAGAGAAACCCACACTTTTTTCTTCCCCTTTCCTGCTCCCCTTCAGTTACACTTGAGCTCTCTGACTGAAAAGGTCTGGAACAGATTAGAAGTCGGGCCACAAAATAAGAAGCTTTGGCAAGCTGTCAAGCCTGTCTGGAATACACATACAACAGTGGGCCCAAAAGGGGAAACTAAAAGCAGTAAGAGTATTTTACGAAACCTTTCCTTGGCATACTTAATTGTAAGCTGTGTGTACGTATGTGTTGAGGGGGGAGGGAGACTATTATTTTTTCGGTATTTTCTCCCATTTAAAACAAAAGACCAAGCTATGTGTGATTAATGGATCTACTTAAGCTCACAGCCAACCTGCTGTATTTAATTCACTTTTTATTAACTGAAAATACTTAAAAACAAAACAAAAACTTTTGTTCCAACTGCTGATTTCTATAGCTAGTTAAGAGTTAATCATCATTTTTCAGAACCTCATGTAGAGGGAAAGAAAAATCCCACAGAACCATTTTTTAAAATTTCCAAATGCGGACAAGCTGAATTCATTTCATTAAAGATGATTTGAGGAAACATGGCTGTTATCGTTCCAGTCCATACAAATGGCAAGATTTATTAAATTTTCTCCCTTACTTGGGTTCCTGTTTCAACCATAAGGCCTTATTCAAATATTAAATAGAATCAGAAGTTGCAAATTATTAACATGCCACATTACTTTTTTAACACCCAAATAGGTCTTGAAGCTCAAAAGGCTTGCATTTAAGCCAAAGAGACCGTCTTTGCCTTGATCCCACTCTGACTTTACCTGAATAGGGGTCGGTTCATTACGCTGACCAATGGGGAGCTTGGGGCGGCATGCCTCAAGAGAGTCGGGAGTCACTGCTCTCTCAAGTTAGAAACCCAAATGTCGGGGTTTTTAAACGGTATACATACAGACACAGAACTGTTCGGCACCTTTCTAACAGGGCAGTTATTTTGCCCAGGCCTGGGTAGAGTTTGCTTTCTTCCCTTTCACCCCAGATTGTGTTCTGATGGCATTCAAGGAGTTAATGCCTCCTTCCCGTAAGGGCCCCCGCGGTTGTTGTTAGGTCAACCCCTGCAAAGCTTCAAAGGTTCCGAGCTCCCGCAGTCTGACCTACTCAGTGATCTGCACATTGTTTTCATTTAGCTACATCCAGTCCAAGACGAAAGCTTTAAAACCACAATGATCTGCTCCTTTTTAGATTCATTTTTCCATGGCTTTGGAAAAATATCTCAGAAACCCAACTGAAGAAAGGAAAACAGTGAAAAAATATGGATAAAAAGGCCCCAAAGTACTTGTATACTATTATCAAGATATGCACATTTGGGAGGGGGGTATTTCTTTGCGCAAATGGTGATATATATCATTTGAGGGAGAAATATGGCTTTACTTTTTGTTTCCTAAATGAAAAACAAAGAAAAAAAAAACCTTAAAATATGGGTGTGGGGTGGGGGAGTGAGGGCAGAAACGAAGAGAAGGGAAAAAACGCTTCTACTAGCCTATCTCTAGGTGATAGGGGTCCCTGCCCCAGCTGAGGACAGAAAACATTTTACCACTGAGACACAGGATGGGAGTCACTGCTCTCTCAAGCTAAGCCTAAACAGACACCAGGTCACTCACTGACAAAAGCTGCTATTTCAGGTTTTAGATGAAGCAACAGCCTGATTATTTCTATAGCTAGAAAGATCATTTTAAACAAGATCACTGTGCTTCTCAAAAATGTGAAAGAAACAGCGAGTCTGGTTAGTAAACCACCACAACATTCCTCCAATCCCATCCCAAGAAGTCAAAGCTAAAAAGTTGATTTAGATCCAAATTCAAGTTTAAAGTGAAAGGCATAAAAACAGTAATAGATAAGTTGGCTAGGTAGTCATTTTTTAAAACTATAAAGCAGTGCAACTTAATTTAAATGTACCTTCCAAAATTCATATACCAAAAAACAGTTATCAAAAATATTTTAATAAAAATTTTGAGATGAACCTTTACCAAAACGAGGGTCAAGCCTGGGGTCTAGCCAAGAGGTGGTCTTGTTCTTGTGGTTTATATAGTATATTTCTCCATCCTGAGTCATGGCTTGTTCCCATCCGTCAGGAAGAGGACCTATAAACAACAGAAAAAAAAAAAAAAAAATCACAGTTGGTTTTTATTTGGTGCACCTAAAAATAAAAAAAGTGGGAGAGGTGCTAATTTAAAAAGAAAACACATCCTGATATAAAACAACTCATTAAAGTAGAATTAAGCATGTGTTCAGAGAAGAAAGGTAAACCCCAATACTTGATTCTTCTCTACCAAGAATTATCCAATAATAAAATCTACATCCCCAGAGACACAGATGTAAACAAACTTCAGATTCTGGAAAAGCTCTCTGGAAGTCATGACCCAAGCCATTACTATTAGTGTTAATACAAGACACGGAGTGCTGCAGCTCAGGGATTGTCCCCTCATCCAGCCTGTTTCATGACAGTGCCTTCCTAGAGACCCCCGAGCTCTTAATAAGGAATCTGTGCAAGTGTTCTCACAGCACTACGGTATCATAAACATTCTGCTGAATATAGAGCACAGTTTAGCTTAGCCTGCCAACTGCCACTGATTTCCATTATTTATGTGACTGACACACACCAAGAACACTATAATAGAGAAAACGTGGTTGAAAAGAGCTGATTCTTAAGCAGCCCAGAAGTTGCTAGGAGGTGGGGATGGGGCTGGAAGTTTCAGTCTGTCAGAGATGTGGGAGGTGGGGAGAGTAAGGACCAAGACTGCTGGGAGGCACGTTTCTCAGGAAGAAAAAGAAAACAGGTACAAGTTCCAAAACTACAGTGTGAGGAAGCAACACCTGGGAGACAGGGCTAAGAACACTAAGAAAGTTTAGGGATCATTCTAGGCTTCCCTCCTAGCTCATTCCGGAAAGAATCTGCCTGCCATGCAGGAGACCCGGGTTTGATTCCTGGGTCGGGAAGATCCCCTGGAGAAAGGAACAGCGATCTATTCCAGTATTCTGGCCAGGAGAATTCCATGGACTGTATAGTTCATGGGGTTGCAAAGAGTCAGATGTGACTGAGTGACTTTCACTTTCACTTTTGGGCTTCCCTGGTAGCTCAGTTGGTTAAGAATCTACCTGCAATGCAGGAGACCCTGGTTCAATTCCTGGGTCAGGAAGATCTGCTGGAGAAGGGATAGGCTACCAACTCCAGTATTCTTGAGCTTCCCTTGCGGCTCAGCTGGTAAAGAATACACATGCAATGTGAGAGACCCAGGTTTGATCCCTGGGTGGGGAAGATCCCCTAGAGAAGGGATCTCTAGTACTCTTGCCTAGAGAATTCCATGGACAGAGGAGCCTGGCAGGCTGCAGTCCATGCAGTCAGAGAGTCAGATATCACTTAGGGAAGCGAGTTGCTTTTGAGAGGGAACAGTAATGAAATGAGAGACCCAGTATAAGTGATCAAACCCAGGCACATTTGTCTCCTTGTCTCCTCCACTTCCCACCCCCACGAGGATCAGGAGAGGCAAAGGGAAATGGACCAACAGGAACTGACTGCTCGTTGGGCGCCAGGCATGGTGTTAAGTACACACGTGCATGGACTCATCTGACGCAGACGATGACTGAGGACGCATGTGGCAGGACAGTCTCCATTCTAACCGGAAACTGAGGCTGCGTGGCTTAGCCGCACATCACAGATGATGCTCAAACCCAGCAGCCTGATTCCTGAGCCAGTTTCCTCATAACACTTCTTTTCTTTAAAATTTTATCATTTTTAAGCTTTAAAAAAACTTACTCTTATGGGGAGGATAACTGCTTCACAATGTTGTGCTGGTTTCTGTCACACAAGAACGTGAGTCACCCGTAAGTATACACACGTCCCCTCCCTCTTGAACCTCCCTCTCACTCCCACAACTTTTTATCCATCTTCCACATCCAAGATTAGAGACTAAGTGTGTCTCCTGTGCAAACATGGAACAAGTCCCTTTTCTCTAGGCAGCAAGTCCCCTGCATATGAACCTCCAAGTTGTGAACTTGCAAAGATGCAAACGTGCACGCCCAACCGTGTTTACGTTCGCTCACGTGTCTGGGGCACGCTGTCACATGCGTGCACCCCCTACACGCGGTGGTGCTTTTGTGCATCTCACTGCATAGAGTGCAGCAGTACAGCATGTACTTACTACCCAGCAGCATCGGATCATTCTTTCAAGAAGGTGGACAGAACTGAATGCAGCAAGGAGCCTGTGCTCCCGGGGCCGGCATGAGGGAGACCAGCTTGTCCTCTGCCTCCCATCGCCGAGGTCCTTCACTCACCGATCCTCTACCTCCACTCCCCACTCCAGTCAGGAACGTGCCTGTTCACTTGATGCCAGTTTATGCCAGCCATCATACTCTACTACTGTACTTTTCAAGGTACTATACTGTAAGATAAAAACTTTCTTGGTGTATTTTTTAATGTATTATTTTTGAAAAAATATTATTAACCTATTACAGTACAATACTATATAGCCTGATTGTGTTAGTTGGGTACCTAGGCTAACTCTGTTGAACTTATGAACAAGCTCCTGGAACAGAACTCACTCGTGTGCAGGGGACTGAGTGTATTGGCAGTCCAAGACAGCCTTGTGAGTGGTGCGGGAAGAGGAACTGTGGCTAACAGACCACTTACACGGGCCCATGGGACCCAAGGCCCTAAGTCTAGGCCAGTTTCATTTGTATCAAGAACAGACCGATTTGCTATTATACTATTATCAAAGATCTTCTTTGATGGGGTCAAAATCATGTTAGGGAATGCAGGCACATACAACTGGAGTGTTCTAGACTCCTACTAGAGGCCACAAGGGAAGACCCTCCTCCAATCCTGAGTGTGAAGTTCTGCATATGAGGCTATGTCCAGAGCTGGGACTCTGCTACAGGTATCCTGTGTTTACTAAGAGATAAACGGGAAGCAGAGTTGGTAAACACGTATAAATAAAACCACTTCTCTCAGCAGCCTTCAGTGTCACTGTGGTCTCTGCTTCCCCACCAGGAAGTCAGAAACTTCTGAACTGTTTAGTCGCTCAGTTGTGTCCGACTCTTCTGCGACCCCACAGATTTTAGCCCACCAGGCTCCTCGGTCCATGGCATTTCCCAGGCGAGAATACTGGAGTGGGTTGTCATTTTCTTCTCCAAGGGATCTTCCCAGCCCAAGTATTGAGCCTGAAGGTGGATTCTCTACTACTGAGCCACCAGGGAAGCCCAAGGGTTTGTTACCAACTTTAATTGCAGAAGATGGCTCTTACCTGAATAAGAAGAGCTGGAAATTATTGACTGCTAAATTTTCACAGATGGATTGAGGCAGATCAGAGTGTGAGTGGGGTCACATATTCTATTATAAACAGATTATGTGAATGATTTGATATTAATCCAGTGCGTTTTGCTCCTTAAATGTTTTCATTTTTACAGCTCATTTGATATCTTAAAAAGTGTTTAAAATCTGCAGAACAGTAAAACGGAAAAGCAAAAGTTTCTTATAATCTATTCTCCAGGAGAAAAACCGAACTTTCGTTTTGTGATATACTCTGGATTTTTTTTCCTGTGCACATTTTGTAATACACATGTGTAACTACTGACATCATGCTATGCCTGAGCCACATTTGCTTTTATTCACTTAATATACATTATGGGCATCTTTTCTTAACACAACATGTAAGCCTCTCTCATTCTTTTTAATGGCTTCACAGATCTTACTACACAGATATACTAGAATTCTTTTATCCCAGTGTTACATATCAGAGTTGTTTCCACATTTTGTCCTAAATTTGTGATAAACTGTGCAATGTACAGCACCCCTCCGTAGCGATGGCACCAGCTCCATTACTACACTGCACACCCTATACTTAACCCCATCATACTGAAACACAGTGACATTCAGACAGATCACTTGCCCAAGGTAGACAGCAGAGTAAACTTTCCCAAGATAAAGATCTGAACCCAGGCAATCTGACAACAGAGATCCTGTTTAAATTATTAGCTATTTATCCTATATAAATCATATTTCTCAAGTATTTTTCATATATGTCATTAAGTATAATATTTAGCATTTCACTAAAAAGAGTAGACTTCAAAAATTAAATTTAGCAAACTTGCCACCAGTTCTGTTCTTGTATACTATAAACAATCAAAAACAAACCTCTACACAGCAGAGGTTGGCACAACATTGTAAATCAACTATAGTTCAATTTAAAAATAAAAAATAAACCTCTAACTAATCTTAACTTTCTTTTGTTGGGCTCCAAAATCAGTCCAGATGGTGACTACAGCCATGAAATTAAATTAAAAGATGCTTGCTCCTTGGAAGAAAAGCTATGACCAACCTAGACAGCATATTAAAAAGCAGAGACATCACTTTGCCCACAAAAGTCTGTCTAGTGAAAACTATGGTTTTCCTAGTAGTCAGGTACAGATGTGAGAACTAGATCATAAAGAAGGCTGAGAGCCAAAGAATTGATACTTTCAAACTGTGGTGCTGGAGAAGACTCTTGAGCGTCTCTTGGACTGCAAAGAGATTAAAACAGTCAATCCTAAAGGAAATCAACCCTGAATATTCATTGCAAGGACTGATGCTAAAGCTGAAGCTCCAATATTTTGGTCACCTGATGAGAAGAGGCCACTTATCGGAAAAAGACACAGATACCAGCAAAGACTGAAGGCAAGAGGAGAAGGGGACGACAGAGGGTGAGATGGTTGGATGGCATCACTGACTCAATGGACATGAGTTTGAGCAAACTCCCAGAGATAGTGAAGAACAGGGAAGCCTGGCGTGCTGCAGTCCACAGTGATACAGAGAATCAAACACGACTGAGTGACTAAACAACTAATTTTAGACATGAAGATATAAAGGAGACAAGACTGGTACAAAGAAAGAATGTAGTGACTGTTGCCTCTTTCCTCACCCATATTTCTAATTAAAGAAGTAAATATGTACATATGAAGTAGAATAATCAGGGTAAAATTTTATAAGCATTCAGTTCAGTTTAGCTGCTCAGTCGTGTCCGACTCTTTGGGACCCCATGAATTGCAGCACGCCAGGCCTCCCTGTCCATCACCAACTCCCAGAGTTCACTCAGACTCACGTCCATTGAGTCAGTAATGCCATCCAGCCATCTCATCCTCTGTCGTCCCCTTCTCCTCCTGCCCCAAATCCCTCCCAGCATCAGAGTCTTTTTCAATGAGTCAACTCTTCGCATGAGGTGGCCAAAGTACTGGAGTTCCAGCTTTAGCATCAGTCCTTCCAATGAACACCCAGGAATGATCTCCTTTAGAATGGACTGGTTGGATCTCCTTGCAGGCCAAGGGACTCAAGAGTCTTTTCCAGCACTACAGTTCAAAAGCATCAATTCTTTGGCGCTTAACCTTCTTCACAGTCCAACTCTCACATCCACACATGACCACTGGAAAAACCATAGCCTTGACTAGACGGACCTTTGTTGACAAAGTAATGTCTCTGCTTTTGAATATGCCATCTAGGTTGGTCATTACTTTCCTCTCAAGGAGTAAGCATCTTTTAATTTCATGGCTGCAATCACCATCTGCAGTGATTTTTGGAGCCCCCCCAAAATAAAGTCTGACCCTGTGTCCACTGTTTCCCTATCTATTTGCCATGAAGTGATGGGCCCAGATGCCATGATCTTCGTTTTCTGAGTGTTGAGCTTTAAGCCAACTTTATCACTCTCCTCTTTCATTTTCATCAAGAGGCTTTTGAGTTCCTCTTCACTTTCTGCCATAAGGGTGCTGTCATCTGCATATCTGAGGTTATTGATATTTCTCCTGGCAATCTTGATTCCAGCTTGTGATTCTTCCAGCCCAGCGTTTCTCATGATGTACTCTGCATGTAAGTTAAATAAGGAGGGTGACAATATACAGCCTTGATGTACTCCTTTTCCTATTTGGAACCAGTCTGTTCTTCCATGTCCAGGTCTAACTGTCGCTTCCTGACCTGCATACAGGTTTCCCAAGAGGCAGGTCAGGTGATCCAGTATTCCCATCTCTCTCAGAATTTTCCACAGTTTATTGTGATCCACACAGTCAAGGGCTTTGGCATAGTCAATAAAGCAGAAATAGATGTTTTTCTGGAACTCTCTTGCTTTTTCCATGATCCAGCGGATGTTGGCAATTTGATCTCTGGTTCCTCTGCCTTTTCTAAAACCAGCTTGAACATCTGGAAGTTCACGGTTCAACATATTGCTGAAGACTGGCTTGGAGAATTTTGAGCATTACTTTACTAGTGTGTGAGATAGTTTGAGCATTCTTTGGCATTGCCTTTCTTTGGGATTGGAATTCAAACTGATATCAAATATATATACTGGTTCATTTAACACTAGGTCAAAATTTAATGTATGGAAAGAGACTGTCTAAAACAGGATGTCCTCTTTACTGAAAAAGCTACTGATCAAAGGCAAAGGAGTAGATGAGGAAACATTTCCTTTAAACAGCTTTGCATCACAATTGAATTCTAATAGAAAAAACAAAACTGAAAAGAAAAAAAAATCTTCAACCTCAAATGTGAACTAAATGAACAATAAGAGATCTGAGCTTTATTCACACACAAGAGAATTTTGATTTAAATGCTCTTGGATGAAATTCAATGACTTGATTATGAAGGTTTCTAAAACAGTGTCAAACTAAGCTAACTGCTGAATAACCATAAGAAGCTGAGACAGCAAAGTGACATATCTTCTGAATCATCAAGTGGCACAGGCTACTGAAAGTTTGATTCAAGCATCTGTTTGGGCTATATCTGGAATGTAGTAAAGCCAGTAAGTCTGTGGGGAAATCTGGGCTTCTCACAAAACTAGATTTACAAGAGGAGACTACAGGGATGGATCAAAATACATTCAGAAAAATTTTCAGTTCAATTTACATCCTGATTTTAGCATCATAAATATTAAAACTTCTCCAATAGGGAGTACATAAAATAAAGCAAATGTAAGTAGCAATATTTTAATGACTTAGGATAAAACGCAAACTGAGCCCCATCTCTAGAATTTCTGATTCAGCAGGTTTGCAGTTGGGCCTGAAAATGCCCAGATGACACTGATACTGATGGTCCAAGGAACACATTTTTTGAGAAACAATGATATAAAAAATAACTACTTACAATTCTTTAGCTGGTATATAACTGTTAACTGATTTCATCTAACTTTTATGAAACTACAGTTGTCCACTGTTAGGCATCGGGGCAGTTCAGACCAAACTATCAAGTACTGCATGTGTGAGGACAGCACACAGTCACCTCTGCTAAAATAAGATGAGGCAAGTGGCTCACCCTCTATCAGGATGAAGCAGAAGGGCAATGCTTCTTTTTTAAAAAAACTGAAATGGCCCAAGTAACTATCATGGAGAAGCAGACCAGATACATTTCTTTTTGGCCTCTAATGACCAGATGTTAACGAAGAGTAGGGACTATGGAGGCAAGTAAACTGGTGTGATCCATGGGAATTATTACTCTTAACTGGGCTTCAAACCATTTTTAGTTGAGAACTCTTCACTTTCTCAGTTCAAATGAGGAGTCCTCTCTCTGTGCTAACAAAATATTTTCTTTATACCTAATGCCGTAATTAATACTCATCACACGGTACGGTCCATACGTGTTTTCTTCCAGGTGAGACTGAAACACCTGAACAGAGAAGTGTATATTATGCAGTTTTCTATTTTACTGTTGAGCAGAGTGCCTACTAGTCAGAAAGGGCACAAATCCATGTTTGCTGAGAGTAATGCAATCAAAACAAAGTTCAATTAAAATTCATTTATGACAGTGAGAGAAAAATATCCTGTTTTATCCTTTCCACGTTAAGTTCAATTTCTCCATTATTAAGTATCACTGGAATTAAAGGCACAAGGATGTAGTAAACTCTTTTATTCAATAAGTATGTATTGGGCCCCTACTATATTCAAGTACGGATCCAAGCCCTGGATATAGAGCAATAAGCAAAATAGTTCCGGCTTCATGGATTATGGTCTAGCCAGGAAGACAGACAGGTATGTACAGTACAATGCTGGCTAATGACAAGCACAGTGAAAAAAAAAACCCAAACACCAAACCAAACCTGGAGATGGTCTTTCAGAAATGTGGACTAAGAAGGGGCTCATTGAGATGGTGACCTTAGGGTGGAGACTCAAACACAAAGCAAGCCAAGCTGGTCACCGTGTTGTCATGACCCAGGCTCGATCAGCAGATCACCAAGCATTTTAACCAGCAAATGGTGGAGTGGGGAATACAGGGGAATCACCAATCCTAAAGGACAGTAACAACTTCTCCAAATTCATGGATCACCTACAAATATGTACAAGTGGGCAACAAACATTTTCATCCCAGATAATGTACACATATGTGAGAGGCAGACCCTTAGACATGGGAAAGGTGTGGGGGTTTTCCAAGGCTAGGCTATTAGGCTTAACTATCGCAGCAAAGTCTTTTGGGGATAAGGAGGAGATAGAAAGTAGGCCCTGGATCATGAAAATAAACAATAAGAGGTCATCACTTTAATAAGATGCAAACAGGGTGAGAAATTTGAATTAGGAAAAACAAGAAAGAGTAGTAGCCTATAATTAATCAATAAATTAGAATTACTTATCCTCGGGAAAAATAAATTTTTATGTAGTATTTACTACTACTAGCTGAAAAACTACTATAACAAACACTAACTTCCTGTAATATTTTGAAAACAAATAAAATAATCTATGTCATAATACTGAAGGTGACTCAATGTCAACTTCCTGTTCTTATCTAAGGACCCTCTTGCATCAGGAATGACTCAAATCATCTGCAATGTCTAATCAAACCAGAAAGTCTTGATTATGCCACAAGTTAGATGATCAATCTCTCCCTCTCACCTGCCTCACAACTCAGGAATAAAGAAGTAACCCAGGTTATTAAACAAAACTTAGTGGTTCAAAGAACAGGGCTATCAAGAAGAGCGAGCAGCTGGAAGAAGTAGATGCAATCCATCTTTCAAAGTATCTAATTTTGACCAATTTCAGTTCTGAAATTCTGGTCTCCGACATTTATGATGAATCACAAACTGCATTACTACATTGTTCTAAGTTCTTTACAAGCACATACTAACTCAATTAACAGTCACATGGTACAGGTCCTATTATTATCCTCACTTTACAGATGAGCAAAGTGAACCACAGAAAAGTTGCCCCAGATTACTTAGCCCAGACTAGTAACTGGCAGAGGGTGGATTCAAACCCAGATAGTTCTAGCTTTCCAGAACTCATGCTCTTAAGTACTATGCTGCAATTACAACAAACATTAATCAAAAGGAGTGTTTTAAAAAATTTCTTCTCCTAGAACTTTCATGAAATCTCACTGGTTCAGTCATTTTCACATAGATGGCTCTTATATCTTTAATACTTCTCACAGGGACAACACCAGTCTTTCTCCTCCACCAACTGCACACCAACACTCCACAAAACATGTCCTGATATTTGAGTTGATTTTACTTTACTATACAATACAATTGCCCTTGTTCCTCAGATAAAACTTGTATGTAGGCTTCCATATTTCCATGACTAAATTTTAGCAGTAACCTCCCAACTGGTCTTAATCAAGGACACATTTTATGTACATTAAGAGTATCCTGCCTCACACCTCCTCTGAGGAAGCAGCTCTATGACTCAGAGCTCCCTAAGGCCCTGGGAGTCTGGGCTTCACTGGGGTATCCAAGGTCCTCTGTCGCCAGCCATTACACAGCACACTGAAGAGGGTCTAAAGTGTCGCCCTACAGCTCACGCCCTCCTCACTCCGTCGTGGTTCAGTCCTGCCAACTCCTCTCCTTTCTCTGAGGACCTCCCGCAGGGCCTCCTCTCCCAACTGCCTTGCTCAGTTGCTCAGCCAACTCTTCTTCTTCCCTCCCCAGTGTGGACACGCCTTCCTCAAGAGGGCCTTGCCTACAATCACAAAGGTTCACTCCTCTCCTATGCGTCATGCGCTTCTTTGGTGAGATGATTCTAGCGCATCAGTAACCTAGTAATCCATTCAAAGCGAGTCCCCCCGGTATGGCCTGTCTTTCCAGTACTCAGCAGGGTCATGCACTTCTCACCTCCGCCATATCTCCATGCACAAACCCCAGCCTGTCGCCTCCGAGCCTTCACGATTTTTAGCCATGGAAATCCTGCCCTATTTTCATGTTCTGTCTTTGTGAAGTGAAGTGAAGTGAAGTCGCTAAGTCGTGTCCGACTCTTTGCGACCCCATGGACTGTAGCCTACCAGGCTCCTCCATCCATGGAATTTTCCAGGCAAGAGTGAAGCTTTTCTTAATTTCCATCCCACTACTAACATTCTTCCCCACCTGTGAATAGAAATTGCGCTTGTTTTTCATTTTTTGGGTGCTTATCTTGTATTGGTTCTTTAACAGTGAGTTTAACTCAGAGTTTATCATTTTGCACTAGAATCGAAAAAAAAGAGTTCTCCGTGTTTTTTGAGTGGTATGTTCAATTTCTGCTTCATTAACGACACTAAAACCTTTTGACTGTGTGGATCACAACAAACTGTGGAAAATTCTTAAAAGAGATGGGGATACCGGACCACAGTACTTGCCTCCTGAGAAACCTGTATGTCAACAAGCAACAATTAGAACTGGACATAGAACAACGGACTGGTTCAAAATTGGGACAGAAGTACGTCGAGGCTGTATATCATCACTCTGCTTTCTTAACTTGTATGCAGAATACATCATGAGAAACGCTGGGCTGCATGAAGTACAAGCTAGAATCAAGAATCAAGACTGCAGGTGAAATATCAATAACCTCAGATATGCAGGCGATACCACCCTTTTGGCAGAAAGTGAAGAGGAACTAAAACGCCTCTTGATGAAGGTAAAAGAGAAAACTGAACAAAAAAACTGGCTTAAAGTTCAACATGAAAAAACTAAGATTATGGCATCCAGTCCCATCACTTCATTGCAAATAGATGGGGAAACAATGGAAAAAGAAACGGATTTTATTTTGGGGGCTCCAAAATCACTGTGGATTGCGACTGCAGCCATGAAATTAAAAGACATTTGCTCCTTGGAAGAAAAGCTATAACAAACCTAAAGAGTATTAAAAAGCTGAGACATCACTCTGCTGACAAAAGTCCATATAACATGTAGTCAAAGCTATGGTTTTTCCAGTAGTCAGGTACAGATGTGAGAGTTGGATCATAAAGAAGGCTGAGAGCTAAAGAATTGATGCTTTTGAACTGTGGTGCTAGAGAAGACCCTTGAAAGTCTCTTAGACAGCAGAGAGATCAAACCAGTCAATCCTAAAAGAAATCAACCCTGAATATTCAATGGAAGGACTGATGCTGAAGCTGAAACTCTAATACTTTGGCTCCCTGATGTTAAAAGCCAACTCATTACTCAATCGACATGAGTTTGAGAAAACTCAGGGAGATAGCAAAGGACAGGGAAGCCTAGCATGCTGCAGTTCATGGGGTCGCTAAGGTAAGATTAAACTCTAGCCCATAAGCTAAGAAGAACTAAAGAGCCTCTTGATTAAAGTGAAAGTGGAGAGTGAAAAAGTTGGCTTAAAGCTCAACATTCAGAAAACGAAGATCATGGCATCTGGTCCCATCACTTCATGGTAAATAGATGAGAAACAGTGGAAACGGTGACAGACTTCATTTTTTTGGGCTCCAAAATCACTGCAGATGGGGACTGCAGCCATGAAATTAAAAGACGCTTACTCCTTGGAAGGAAAGTTGTAACCAACCTAGACAGCATATTAAAAAGCAGACACATTACTTTGCCAACAAAGGTCTGTCTAGTCAAAGTTATGGTTTTTCCAGTAGTCATGTATGGATGTGAGAGTTGGACCATAAAGAAAGCTGAGCGCTGAGGAATTGATGCTTTTGAACTGTGGTGTTGGAGAAGACTCTTGCAAGTCCCTTGGACGGCAAGGAGATCCAACCAGTCCATCCTAAAGGAAATCAGTCCTGAAAATTCATTGGAAGGACTGATGCTAAAGCTGCAGCTCCAATACTTTGGTCACCTGATGTGAAGAACTGACTCATTGGAAAAGACCCTGATGCTGGGGAAGACTGAAGGTGGGAGGAGAAGGGGATGACAGAGGATGAGATGGTTGGATGGCATCACCGACTCAACGGACACGAGTTTGAGTAAACTCTGGGAGTTGGTGATGGACAGGGAGGTCTGGTGTGCTACAGTCCAAAGAGTCAGACACAACTGAGCGACTGAACTGAAGTATTTTAAGGCTTAGATTGGAATTTCGACACTGCTGCTTAGCACTACCACCAAATATAACTGAAGTTTGTTGAGCTGAAATGATTAAGAACTTACTTGTGAAAAGAATGACTGATTAATCTTGGTCAAGTCAGTCTCTCTGATCCTCAGTTTGCGCTTTTATGGATCACAGACTTTTTTAAAATAAGTTGGTAACATTTTGCAGTGTTCTTATACTAAATGAGCTCTCATGTGAAATGGTGGAGTAATTCATAGGTAATAGGTACTTGGGAAAGGTTTTTTTTTCCCCTCACTGAAAATACAAATAAAATAAGAATAGGAATAACAAAGTGGATCTTTAATAATGTTTCTATGGTTTTAAGTTCACCATTCCAGAGTCGTCTATCTGCGTAGTTCATGAACCAGCTGTCTGGCACCTCCTGGAAACTCATTAGAAATACAGAATTTCAGGTCCTACCCATGACCTATAGAATCAGAATCTGCATTAAAAAAATATATATTCCCAGGAGATTCCTTTACACATTACAAATTGAGAACCACTGATTTACAATACTGTGAACTGTGGTGGTGTGCTCTTGAGAGACCCTTGGACTTCAAGGACATCAAACCAGTCAATCCTAAAGGAAATCAGTTTTGAATATTCATTGGAAGGACTGATGCTGAAGCTGAAACTCCAACACTTTGGCCACCTGATGCGAAGAACTGACTCACTGGAGAAGACTCTGATGCTGGGAAAGACTGAAGGCAGGAGGAGAAGGAGACGACAGAGAACAAGATGGCTGGCTGTCATCTCCAACTCGATGGACATGAGTTTGAGCAAGCTACGGGAGCTGGTGATGGACAGGGAATCCTGGCATGCTACAGTCCAAAGAAGATCGCAAAGAATTGGACACAACTGAGAGACTGAATTGAACTGATTTATAATTCAGAAAACTAATATGGCTTGCTTGGTTTTTTTTAATGTATTATAAGTGAAATTAAACTTAGAGACAGCACACTTTAAAGAAAACTATGACAGATCTGGGTTCAAATTCTGAATCCAATATTTATAATTATTTATATTAGTAATTATATTAATATTTATAATTATTAGCCTTCTAACCTTGAGCAAATTCCTGATCTGCTTGATGCTCACTTTCTTCATAAAAATGGAGATAAGTACTTTCTCAACTACTTGTTAAAAGGATTTAAAGGAGAAAGTGCTTGACAGAGGGCCAGGCTTATAAAAGATACTTTTAGGAAAAGTCATTCCAACTCTTTCTTGGAAGTTCTGCCATTTTGTTCTAACAATATACATACTTCAACAAAAATTGTATATAAGACAAGCTTATGATAAAATAAACCTGGTCTCAAAGATGAAATGACTGGATAATTAAAAACAGGAAACCCATAGATTTTCCCTTCTATAGGAGAAGAACCCTAGAAAGGAGTCATTTTTAACGGTCTCCCAAACCTTTCAGGACCCAGCCTTCTTAACTATCTTTAGCCTCGCTTCCTCGTCGTTCTATCACAAGTCATATGGGGCTGGGGGTTTGAGGCTCATTGATCTCTCACAAAATGCTTCCTTTACTTTCCCATTTCTTCCGGAAACTTAAGTCCCACTCAGCTACTAAAATTTAGGTTTTGAGTCCCGTCACTTCTTACCACTTCCCTTTAAACACCCTGGTACATTGTTTCCCCTGAATTATTACAACTGCCCAGTAACTAATCTTCCTACTTTTAAAAAACTTACTCAAATCATGTCCCTGCTCTGTTCAAAACCTACAAACCCCTATATAATATGGCTTCCATGCTCCTTTTCACCGGCTCTGTTCCAGCTGTAATGGCCTTCCTGCTGTTCTTCAAATCTGCCTCAGCCCCTCTGACCGGGCTGTTGTGATAGGCATGAACATTCCTTTCCCCAGCTATCTGCATGGCTCTTCAGTTCATTCGGATCTTTGCTCAAAAATCACTGATTACAGAGGACTATCCTTGAGAAGCTATCTAAAAATGATCATTTCCCTCCGTCCCCAGTCAATCCCTCTCTGATTCTTAACTATTTTTCCCTTTCCATTTTTAACTGATGACACTGTGTATTTGTCTCTGTTCTGTACTCTTATAGAACCTTCAGAGTCGTCCTCTGCACATGTTCAATATTCAGCATTTGCTGCGAGAATGAACAAACCTTAAAGATGTCTGCTCTGCCCTCTGCAGCTCTATCTACCTGTCCTCCCCCGCTTTCTCGGCTCGGTGTATGTCTCCCAAAGCATTTACTGTTGCATGGGAAAAAATTATTTTACCTTACTCCATAATCCAAGTGGCCATTACAATGTCTAGTATGGAGTAACTATATTCGTTGAATGAGTAATTTAGAAAGGGAACAATTCAATTGTTTCAAGGTTGAATAAGAAGACTTTTAAATTAGTCTGTTACAGCCAGATGAACTTCCCAGAGGAAAAGGCCAAGTGCAAGCTCAGAGAACTTTCTAACACGAAACTCTTCAGACTGTCTTAAGTGTAACTTGAGTCTTAAGATTTTAACTTAATAGCCTATAGCTTTAGTATGTAAATTTATAAAAGATTAGCTTTCCACAAGCTTAGACTTCAGAAATGTTCCAATAATGACCGTTGGTAAAATTTTAACCTAAAGTTTTATCACCCCTTTACATTTTTAACTCCAAATAAAATATTATTTTGAAAAACTCTACTGTTGCAGGATTTTTTTTCATTTCACTGATGCTGGCTATATATGGTAGTCTATGGATACCATTTTAAAAGAATTAGCATCTTAATCTTTCACACAAATATTCCTCTTGTGAGTCATAAAATTATTACAGCAGAGAATAGCCAGAATTTAGAAATCAGTAGGAAAGGCAGAAGTAATACTCCAAAGCTTATCAAAAGAAGACACGAAAACAGGCATTTATTTAGTTCTCAAATGGAAATAATCTTTTTATCCTTTCTACTCCAAAGCTGAGCAAAGTCTCCAAAATTCTACAAATAATCACTGTATAAAAGTTGAACATGGACACTTGTATTTTTAAACACCACTATCTAATAACTAATTTTACTAAGAGCTGGTAGCAAAGGCATGCATCAATTTTTTCCTGGATATTCTTTAACAATAACCTCTCACTCTTCTAAGTTAATCTGTGAAAGTAACCAAAATAAGCTTATATCCTTTTTTTCATTAGGCTCAGTATTTACAACAAATTCTTAGTAACTTTCAGAATTCAAGTGAACTTTACTTTCCCAAATGGTTACTTAAGAGGCTTTTAATACATTTAAAAAAATATTTGTTATTCATGCCCTAAGATCACATCAAGGGACCTCAGCAATCTTGAGTTTCTATATGTCTCCCCTTGCTTTCGAAGATAACCTCTAAAGTAAAGAAGACAGAAAAGAATGACCTTGTATGAAATAATAGGGCATATAGCTAAATATATGAATACAGTTCAATCCCTCGGTCAAGAAGATCCCCTGGAGTAGGAAATGGCACCCCGCTCCAGTATTCTTGCCTGGAGAATTCAATGGACAGAGCAGCATAGCAGGCTACAGTCCGTGGGGATGCAAAGAATCAAACAACATATAGTGTCCATGCCAATATGCTTACTAATATAGAAATACATGCCTTGATTCCAGAATAACGGAATTTATAGTTCCACTGATACATTTGGCAGGGAGGGTGTCTGAGGTCATTTCAGAAATGTAACTAAGTAAATTCAGAATAAAGCTAACACCTTGCTTCATTTGCCAAATGTTGCTGCCTTGCTCGGGTATTCTGAGCTTTAATATTATTTAGAAAATACTTTCCAGTTAAAAATCATGAATGGAATTAGTTAATATCACGAGTGATTCCCAGTGTAGGAGTGAGAAGCTCTCACCACCAGAGTAACATACAGGCCATTAGCTGCCCTGACATGACTGGCATGTTTTATCAGCAGCAATGTCACGAAGCCATCAAGATTAAAAAATGTCAACCCAGTCCAGTATTCTTGCCTGGAGAATCCCATGGACAGAGAGAGGAGCCTGGTGGGCTATAGTTCACGAGGTGGCAGAGTCAGACACACCAGAGCGACTAACACTATCTCGGAAGAACTAAATACTGAAGATATAACTGCAAGCTATTGTCATCTGCAACTCATTTGGACATTCTAATTGGATTATTTTTTCTATTTCACAAATAAATATTTTTACCATCATAATCCCTATATAATGTTTACTGATAACTTTAATTAACATGAAATGGACTGGTCCACATTTTTAAATTAAAAAAGTGGTTCTTGCTTCCACAGTATTAACCATTTTTTCAGGAACTTAATTAACAAATAAATCAAGACACTGAATAAAACAGAGTCTCCTAAGGATTATATTCATTTGGAATTATTATGTTTTTTGCTTTTTACTCTTTTTTCCTGTGGTCATCTTTCTTAATTAATGAAAATTACAGATTAGAAAAAAGCACTAATTTTGGTTTAAAAAAGATTATTTGGGATATACTGCCTCTGTCTTGTACTTCACTGCTATGATGTTGGGCTTTATTATAGTTTTATTCCCATTTGGTATACTTTAGTATAGTCTTGTTCCATATGTTACAACTTCAGGTAAGAATCAGGAAAAGGTTTGACCCATGAGAAGAAAACGACATTTACATTTAACTCTCTTACACCTTCTATACCAAATGGAAAATCAATGTGACTCTAAAAGTCAGCAGATAACACATGAGTTGAATAAGAACCAATGATGTACATTTGGTGTTAAAAAGCTTGTAAACATAGCCCTAAAGATAGTGTGGTAAAAGATTATAACAAACTTATTTAGAATTAAGTAACAGTAATTGGACTGCAAGCAGATGCAACCAGTCCATCCAAAAGGAGATCAGTCCTGGGTGTTCATTGGAAGGTCTGATGCTGAGGCTGAAACTCCAATACTTTGGCCACCTGATGAGAAGAGTCGACTCACTGGAAAAGACCCTGATGCTGGGAAAGATTTAAGGCGACAGAAGGGGATGACAGAGGATGAGACGCTTGGATGGCATCACTGACGACGGACATGAGTTTGAGTAAGCCCCAGGAGTTGGTGATGGACAGGGGGGCCTGGTGTGCTGCAGTCCATGGAGTCGCAGAGTTGGACATGACTGAGGGCCTGAACTAAACTGAACAGTAATTACCAGGTAATGTAAACTGATTAAATCGTAAAATATCATATGAAATTACATTTACTTTAGTACAGTATATTATACCAAGCAGTGAATTTTGTTAATAATAATTCCGTCCAAGGTAAGGAGCAGCGGCTGTACTTTGCTGGAGCAGCCGTGAAGAGATACCCACGCCCAAGGTAAGAGAAACCCAAGTAAGATGGTAGGTGTTGCAAGAGGGCATCAGAGGGCAGACACACAGAAACCATACTCACAGAAAACTAGTCAATCTAATCACACTAGGACCACAGCCTTGTCTAATTCAATGAAAGCAAGCCATGCCTGCGGGGCAACCCAAGACAGGCAGGTCATGGTGGAGAGGTCTGACAGATTGTGGTCCACTACAGAAGGGAATGGCAAACCACTGCAGTATTCTTGCCTTGAGAACCCCATGAACAGTATGAAAAGGCAAAATGATAGGATACTGAAAGAGGAACTCCCCAGGTCAGTAGGTGCCCAATATGCTACTGGAGATCAGTGGAGAAATAACTCCAGAAAGAATGAAGGGATGGAGCCAGAGCAAAAACAATACTCAGTTGTGGCTGTGACTGGTGATAGAAGCAAGATCCGATGCTGTAAAGAGCAATATTGCATAGGAACCTGGAATGTCAGGTCCATGAATCAAGGCAAATTGGAAGTGGTCAAACAGGAGATGGCAAGAGTGAACGTCAACATTCTAGGAATCAGTGAACTAAAATGGACTGGAATGGGTGAATTTAATGCAGAAGACCGTTATATCTACTACTCTGGGCAGGAATCCCTCAGAAGAAATGGAGTAGCAATCATGGTCAGCAAAAGAGTCAGAAATGCAGTACTTGGATGCAATCTCAAAAACGACAGAATGATCTCTGTTCGTCTACAAGGCAAAACATTCAATATCACAGTAATCCAAGTCTATGCCCCAACCAGTAACGCTGAAGAAGCTGAAATTGAACGGTTTTATGAAGAACTACAAGACCTTTTAGAACTAACGCCCAAAAAGATGTCCTTTTCATTATAGGGGACTGGAATGCTAAAGTAGGAAGTTAAGAAACACCTGGAGTAACAGGCAAATTTGGCCTTGGAATGTGGAATGAAGCAGGGCAAAGGCTAATAGCGATTTGCCAAGAAAATGCCCTGGTCATAGCAAACACCCTCTTCCAACAACACAAGAGAAGACTCTACACATGGACATCACCAGATGGTCAACACCAAAATCAGACTGATTATATTCTTTGCAGCCAAAGATGGAGAAGCTCTATACAGTCAACAAAAACAAGACCAGGAGCTGACTGTGGCTCAGATCATGAACTCCTTATTACCAAATTCAGACTCAAACTGAAGAAAACAGGGAAAACTGCTAGACCATTCAGGTATGACCTCAATCAAATCCCTTATGATTATACAGTGGAAGTGAGAAATAGATTTAAGGGCCTAGATCTGATAGATAGAGTGCCTGATGAACTATGGAAATGAGGTTCATGACACTGTACAGGAGACAGAGATCAAGACCATCCCCATGGAAAAGAAATGCAAAAAAGCAAAATGGCTGTCTGAGGAGGCCTTACAAATAGCTATGAAAAGAAGAGAGGTGAAAAGCAAAGGAGAAAAGGAAAGATATAAACATCTGAACGCAGAGTTCCAAAGAATAGCAAAAAGAGATAAGAAAGCCTTCTTCAGCGATCAATGCAAACAAATAGAGGAAAACAACAGAATGGGAAAGACTAGAGATCTCTTCAAGAAAATCAGAGATACCAAGGGAACATTTCATGCAAAGATGGGCTCAACAAAGGACAGAAATGGTATGGATCTAACAGAAGCAGAAGATATTAAGAAGAGGTGGCAAGAATACACAGAAGAACTGTACAAAAAAGAGCTTCACAACCAAGATAATCACGATGATGTGATCACTAATCTAGAGCCAGACATCTTGGAATATGAAGTCAAGTGGGCCTTAGAAAGCATCACTACGAACAAAGCTAGTGGAGGAGATGGAATTCCAGCTGAGCTATTTCAAATCCTGAAAGATGATGCTGTGAAAGTGCTGCACTCAATATGCCAGCAAATTTGGAAAACTCAGCAGTGGCCACAGGACTGGAAAAGGTCAGTTTTCATTCCAATCCCAAAGAAAGGCAATGCCAAAGAATGCTCAAACTACCACACAATTGCACTCATCTCACACGCTAGTAAAGTACTGCTCAAAATTCTCCAAGCCAGGCTTCAGCAATACGTGAACCGTGAACTTCCAGATGTTCAAGCTGGTTTTAGAAAAGGCAGAGGAACCAGACATCAAATTGCCAACATCGGCTGGATCATGGAAAAAGCAAGAGAGTTCCAGAAAAACATCTATTTCTGCTTTATTGACTATGCCAAAGCCCTTGACTGTGTGGATCACAATAAACTGTGGAAAATTCTGAAAGAGATGGGAATACCAGACCACCTAACCTGCCTCTTGAGAAATCTGTATGCAGGTCAGGAAGCAACAGTTAGAACTGGACATGGAAGAACAGACTGGTTCCAAATAGGAAAAGGAGGACGTCAAGGCTGTATATTGTCACCCTGCTTATTTAACTTCTATGCAGAGTACATCATGAGAAATGCTGGACTGGAAGAAACACAAGCTGGAATCAAGATTGCTGGGAGAAATATTAATAACCTCAGATATGCAGATGACACCACCCTTATGGCAGAAAGTGAAGAGGAGCTAAAAAGCCTCTTGATGAAAGTGAAAGAGAAGAGTGAAAAAGTTGGCTTAAAGCTCAACATTCAGAAAACTAAGATCATGGCATCCAGTCCCATCACTCCATGGGAAATAGATGGGGAAACAGTGGAAACAGTGTCAGACTTTATTTTTTTGGCTCCAGAATCACTGCAGATGGTGACTGCAGCCATGAAATTAAGACGCTTACTCCTTGGAAGAAAAGTTATGACCAACCTAGATAGCGTATTCAAAAGCAGAGGTATTACTTTGCTGACTAAGGTCTGTCAAGGTTATGGTTTTTCCAATAGTCATGTATGGATGTGAGAGTTGGACTGTGAATAAAGCTGAGCGCTGAAGAATTGATGCTTTTGAACTGTGGTATTGGAGAAGACTCTTGAGAGTCCCTTGGACTGGAAGGAGATCCAACCAGTCCATTCTGAAGGAGCTCAGTCCTGGGATTTCTTTGGAAGGAATGATGCTAAAGCTGAAGCTCCAGTACTTTGGCCACCTCATGCGAAGAGTTGACTCATTGGAAATGACTCTGATGCTGGGAGGGATTTGGGGCAGGAGGAGAAGGGGACGACAGAGGATGAGATGGCTGGATGGCATCATGGACTCGATGGATGTGAGTCTGAGTGGACTCCGGGAGTTGGTGATGGACAGGGAGCCCTGGCGTGCTGCGAGTCATGGGGTCGCAAAGAGTCGGACACGACTGAGCGACTGAACTGATGTACCCGCTTTGTATAAAGATTGTACCATTTAATCTTCACCACAGATCTACACATTCAGTTACTATTTTTATTGTCACTCCATTTCCAAGTGAAGAAATGAGGCACAAGTAAATATACTTCTTTATCCAAGATCTTAGAGTCAATTAAGAGACAGAGCTGGGATTCAAGCCTGTGTCCACCTGACCCAGAGCCCTTGATCTTTAACCCTTACTCTAAACTCCTCCTGAGTTCACTCCAAAGGTGAAAAGCAGAACTTAAACGCTTGTGAACTACAGCACATAAAGTAGGAATCAGCAACTCCTAAACTCTGAGGTCAGCTTTGTACTTTTCATATATCCTTACCTCTTCTGTTCTTTTTAAATTAAAAACCTCACTATCAACCTTTTCCTGTTATTGTTACATTTCACATCTGCTCTGTCCTATTTTCCTTGGTAACAATCTCTCTTTCCCATCTGGAATTTGGTCCTCTGAGAGAGATTACACAAAGCAGAAGTAATATAACAGGCAAATATCAAGGCACCTCTGAATGACCCACTATGCCTGCTTCTCAATGTTTCCCCCAGAGCAATGGAGGTGCTGAGCAAATTCCTTCAACATGCATCATCTTCCACGATCAAGACGGCATTTTCTCCACCCATCTAGACAGATTTCCTAGGAATTCCATGCAGGTTTTCATAACAGGGAAATCAGAAAGTGCTGTATTGGCAGATTCAGGCATTAGTCAAATAAATGCCAGACTTAAACCATGAAAATAATGAATTCCTTAAAATGTACCTGTAACAAGACATTTGATTTGACATCAAATTGTTATCAAAGGTAGATTTTTAAAAAGCAGACAACAGAGGGTTCACTGACTTTGCATCCTTTAAATCAAGGCTTATGCCATTTTTAATAATCCCAAACAGTCACCTGTCCTTTGGCACCAAGTTATTTCTGGATTATCACAGGATATATTTTCTTTATACTGCAGCTTTAAGATTCAGCAATCTTGTGAATCACTGGTAACAAACTACTAATAAAAAGCTTCATATAAATGGAGCTCTCACACACTGTCTCACATACATACATGACTACTGGAAAAACCACAGCTTTGACTATACAGACCTTTGTCACCTCTTTTTAATACACTGTCTATATTTGTCATAGCTTTTCTTCTAAGGAGCATAAAAGGAGAGTTGGATCATAAAGAAGCCTGAGCACCAAAGAATTGATGTTTTAGAACTGTGGTGTTGGAGAAGACTCTTGAGAGTCCCCTGGATTGCAAGGAGATCAAACCAGTCAATCCTAAAGGAAATCAGTCCTGAATATTCATTGGAAGGACTGATGCTGAAGCTCAAACTCCAATACTCTGGCCACCTGAGGTGAAGAGCTGACTCCTTGGAAAAGACCCTGATGCTGGGAAAGATTCAGGGCAGGAGGAGAAGGCTGACAGGATGAGATGGTTGAATGACATCATGGACTCAAGGGACATGTGTGAGCTAACTCTGGGAATTGGTGAAGGACAGGGAGGCCTGGTGTGCTGCAGTCCATGGAGTTGCAAAGAGTCAGAGATGACTGAGTGACTGAACAACAACAATGTGCCATAAACATAATACATTTAATGTAACTTGTAAGGGGCAATCATCAATTTAATAGAATACGGTTTGTATATACTTTTATATATGTATATATTTTATATTTAATGTAAAGAAAAGTAGAATTATTTTACTAATTATTCAAATTTCCTCTTATTTTGTAATTTTCTTTTCCTCACATTTCAAATTCCTTTTTACTAAGTTCACTGTCTTGCTAATTCAGTCAGTTCAGTTCAGTTGCTCAGTAGTGTCCAACTCTCTGCAACCCCATGAATTGCAGCATGCCCAGACTTCCTTGTCCATCACCAACCCCTGGAGTTCACTCAAATTCACGTCCATCGAGTCTGTGATGCCATCCAGCCATCTCATCCTCGGTCGTCCCTTTCTCTTTCTGCCCACAATCCCTCCCAGCAACAGAGTCTTTTCCAATGAGTCAGCTCTTCGCATGCGGTGGCCAAAGTATTGGAGCTTCAGCTTTAGCATCAGTCCTTCCAAAGAACACCCAGGACCGATCTCCTTTAGAATGGACTGGTTGGATGTCCTTGCAGTCCAAGGGACTCTCAAGTCTTCTCCATCACCACAGTTCAAAAGCATCAATTCTTCGGTGCTCAGCTTTCTTCAGAGTCCAACTCTTCCATCCATACATGACCAGTGGAAAAACCACAGCCTTGACTAGACGGACCTTTGTTGGCAAAGTAATGTCTCTGCTTTTCAATATGCTATCTAGGTTGGTCATAACTTCCCTTCCGAGGAGGAAGCATCTTTTACTTTCATGGCTGCAATCCCCATCTGCAGTGATTCTGGAGCCCCCAAAAAGAAAGTCTTGCTAATTAAACGGCCAGTTAAAAGAATATAAATTTCTTCACAGGCTCAAGTAAGTCTTGCCTCTAGAACCCTTTCCAGGTGCATCTTTAAGTGATTTCTCAGTGGCTGAGAGGTGAAGAATCTGCCTGTAATGCAGGAGACCTGGGTTTGATCCCTGGGTTGGGAAGATCCCCTGGAGAAGGGAAGTGGCAACCCACTTCAGTATCCTTGCCTGGAAAAATCTCATGGACAGAGGAGCCTGGCGGGGTACGGTTGCAAAGAGTCAGACATGACTGAGCGACTAATACTAACAGAAATTTAGCCAATTATAAATCACATTCCTCCACTCTAGCAATAAAACTCATCATTTCAACCTCATATTCTGAAAAAGACATAAAACGCAAAAGTAAACTAATCATTTTTGCTAAACCAAATTCCAGTGAAAGAAATTGGATTTCATAAAATCTTAGAACTGGAGAGAATCTAAAAATATAGTTCCATTAAAACCTATGCAGAAACCTAGAGAGTCTAGAGAAAATATAGGAAAGTGATCTGATTAGAAATAATTAGAACAGAACACAAAGATGGACTCAAATATTTGAGTGAGGCGAGTTCTTTTATAAAAAGATTAACAATAGGAAGTTCCAGTTAAAATAATTAATGACAAAAATGTAAATCAAGCTGCATTTAGCTTGATTAACTCAGTAAAGGGTTTCAAAAGAGCTGTGTATCCTTTTTTTTGATAGAAAGGCTTCAGATTAGCAGGTTCAGAAGGAATTGTCTTCAAGGTGAAAACTGTCTGCAGATACCCTGCCTAACTGGAAATAGGTTAGCAACTTTGTCAATACCCTGAAAATTTATTTAAATATCCTCACAATTCTTGCTCACAGGCTCCAGGATTTGAAAACTCAAAAGACTATTTTCCAAGCACAGAGGAGCATCACTTTTGCTGCTTTACTCTAGGAGAAATCCTTGACCGAGAGATAAGATCATTTTCTCTTAAAGCTATTCGAGAAATCATGCTCTGTACCTCAGTGGAGAATGCACAGTCGCCAAACACCGTGAGTTCGGTTCAGACGGAGAAGGGGAAGCCCCTGAGTTGAACCCTTATTAACATGACATTATGGCTGTAACTGTACATGAACATGAGGTTATCAAGATTACAGTTCCCATGGCATTCATTCCAAAGCATCGCAACAACACGAAGTCTTCTATTTTTAAATAGCCATTCAAGCTTTCTTAAATGTGAAGTGAGACTAA
This sequence comes from Oryx dammah, assembly GCF_014754425.2. Taxonomy (NCBI): domain Eukaryota; kingdom Metazoa; phylum Chordata; class Mammalia; order Artiodactyla; family Bovidae; genus Oryx; species Oryx dammah. Next base: position 6,126,142 of record NW_024070201.1, read on the forward strand.
TAAACAGCACCTAATTTAATGACCATTATGGGAATTAAATCAGATTGTACAAAATGACCTTAGCAGGAAGCCTGGCAGGTAAATAGGGCTTCCTGTTATTATTTAACACCTTGGTGGCTGAGATGGTAAAGAATCTGCCTGCATGCAAGAGACCTGGGTTTGATCCCTGGGTTGGGAAGATCCCCTGGAAGAGGGCAAGGGAACCCAGTGCAATATTTTTGCCTGGAGAATCCCATGGACAGAGGAGCCTGGGGATTACTTGCAAAGAGCTGGCCATGACTGAGCGACTAAGCAGAGAACAGCACGCACCACACCACCACTTCAACATGCCCAGGTCTCTGAGGGGTGGCTTTTCCCATTTCAGGTCCTGCCTTCAACTCTCCATATCTAAGCCTCTCTTTATACAACTCCCAGCCCCTCCCCACAAAAACACACCAACTCACAACTATGCCTCCTGCCACTTTACTCAAACCGTTCCTGCCAAAGTCACCTCTTTAATTAACACAGCAGCAAGCATGTCTAGTAATTTTTATGCAACAGAAAAACACATTTCATATTTTACAAACACAGAGCTGAAATAATAATATACACAAATATTCTAAAATCCAGTAATACTAATTTGATACATACTTTTGGTTTTAAACATAAACTTGACTCCAATTCTTTTCATTTCCTTAGACCATTACTGTTAGAAAACTTAATAGGAAAAACATAAACAAATCAATGATCTAAAATTATCATAATCAATCTTATAGAAGCAAAATGCTTGATCTTCCAAGATAAAAGTTAAATTAATGAATTATTTTTTACTAATTTCCCAGGTATAGTTTTAGTTGGATTATGAGAAAATGAAAAATAGCATCATCTTCTTTGAACTATAAATACAAAGCAGCTCTCACAACTTTTATTTGGATATTTGATAATTAAAAAAACAGCTGTCAAGTAAAAATATTAGTCAATAAATACTTGCATAATATTTGGCCTTTGAAAAAAGTTTCACTTCAATGTCACATATAAAACATATTCTGAGGATAAGTAAAGGTACTGACATTAAAATAAGCACAGATAAAATGGAAACTTTATGACAAGAAAAGCTCAGTCATAAATCTTGCCTTGATTTTCATTTTCTTGAATTCTTTCAAGTGTTCAACCCATTGAAGGCAAGAATAGAGTTATGGAACAGCAAAACATTCTAACACACTGTCATCATCTCTAGGGGTAGAAGGACACTCTAAGTTTCATGAGCTTTCCTAGCCAAGGACTCCTTCTGACAAGGAATTGTACCGCCCTCTCCACTTCTACCAGTCCCTTTCCAAAGGCTGCTGTTTAAGACAATCTACAGTGCAGCTTCCAACAGCATCGCGCTGATTGGTCTGCTGGGTAGGGCTGTGAGGGGGAAGGCCATCACGGGCACTGCTGCTGCCGTCTGTGCCCCGACCCAGCATTTCAGCGAGGGGGCTAAAGCGTGGGGGCAGGGGCGTGGTCAGAGACGCCAGGCTTGGGGGGCATCTTCCCAGAGGAGGGGGCGGGGATGCGTGCTAAGTCGCTTCAGTTGTGTCCGATTCTTTGTGACCCCATGGACTGTAGCCCACCAGGCTCCTCTGTCCATGGGGATTCTCCAGGCAAGAATACTAGAGTGGGTTGCTGTGCCCTCCTCCAGGGGATCTTCCCAGCCCAAGGACTGAACCTGTGTCTCTCAGTCTCCTGCATTGGCAGGAGGTTCTTTACCCACTAACGCAACCTGGGAAGCCCTTTCCCTACCATGCACAAAGATGCATAATGGGTAGCTATGGCCTTGGCCCATGTAACAAAGAAGAAAGAAGCCATCCAAAGTCTAACTGACATAGGGAAGAAGGAACTAAACCTTTACTTAGTACCTACTCCGTACTAGAAGTGTAATATAAAAGCTTTATATGTATATTATTTCCTTTACTGTCTTCCTCTCTATAATAAGGGGCACTGTTACTCCCGATTACACAGATGAGAAAAACAGGAAATTTAAGTAAACTGCCAAATAGGAGACAGAAAAAAAATATACACTCAGGTTTATCTTCTGTGAAAAAGGTGGAAATGTGTTAAATAACATGTACCAGCCCTAAGAAAGGTGCTTTGGGGTTTTATAAGTTGCTCCCTTCCCGTTATCCTCAAGGTAGAACAAACATTCACGCTAAGAGGTGGCTTCCCATTCAAACCACAAGAGGAAGAGGGAAACACTCTAAGGTCTCGGACACAAGAAAGCCAGTAGAATAAAGTATGAGCATGTCAAAATGAACCAAACTAGGAATTTGAGACACTCACTTTAGAAATGAAACTTGGAAAACTGCTGGCTTTCAATCACCAAGTCCCTTATGTATTCATGATTAAACAAGGGTTTGGTATAGTTTGAAATTAAGTTTCTCTTATGAAAGAGGATAGAAAGTAACCATCACCCATGCTCCAGTTTCCTTACAAGAATAATTACTATCTTCCACGGAAAGTTTCACCAAAGCACTACCTGGTGTGCCCTCACAACAGCATTGCACTCACCCGAGGCCGAATTCATCATGTTCTGCTGCACCGGTGGGCTGGTCGGGGCGGTGACATTCATCTGGGAGAGCATGGCCTTCCTGGGGTCCTGCCAGGTTGTTGTCTGATCTATGTGACTGAGACAAAAACATCCCCTGCGTTAGATAACACAGACGAGGCCCTACAAACAGCAGCCTCACTTCGCAAAATAGGCTAGCTGTATGAACTAGCAGGCAGAATTCTGAGTGAGCTCCGTAAAAGCAGTCTTACCACCTCGCTGCCCTCACCCTTCCTCTGCAAACTTTACTCATCCTTCTATCACTGAACTTTCTGCTCTGAGATTTTATAAGTGTAAAATCTGAAAGTTATGTCTGAAATTTTAAGAGAAGGGAAATCATTTTCACCTAGTAGACAATTAGCTGCCATAATTTAAAGTTTAAATGTGATTTATAAATCATCTATAACAGTAGTCATATAAGCTAACCCAAAATTCATTAGGGACTCACCCACTTTTTTTCCTCCCAAAGCTATAAATGCTAATTAACCATATAATTTGAAGACCTAAAACCCTTTACACTGAACAAAGCACAGAAAGATTAAACATTTTTATTATACTAGATACTTCAAAGCCAAAACAGAAATACAAACTAAGTTTTGATTGTCTCCTGTTGATTACTGAAGGACTTTTTCATTTGCTAAACAAAACAGGTAAACATTTTCTCTGTACTATTTACTACAAAACGTCTAATACATATGCATATGGACATCTTCATCTAAAAAACTGGGGATTAAAAATAGCTAAAAATTACATGAATATGAAACTACAAGGCATCTTGCACAGTATTTGGTTTACGAGCATGCATAAAAAATATTAGTCTTCATCTTCCAGTGAAGTGTGATTATTTCAGTGAAAGAAAAAAAAAAATTTAAACCCATGAAACTACCTGAAATTTATCTTGAAGAAATAGACAGAGAAGTACTCAAAGATCTATGCCAAGTTCTCTTCTGTATAATTTATAAAAGCCAGATAACATCTAATGAAAGGCACTAATTAAATATTGCTACATATGATGTACTGTACTGCAGCTATTGAAAGTACTTTAGAATAATATTTAATAGAATAGAAAATAATACAGATTATAGCAGAGTATACAGATTATTAGTTTCTATGCTATTAAATATTATTCTAAAATATTTTCAATATATAGTACATCATATGTAACACTATTTAACTAGTCCCTCTCATTAGATGTTATCTGGCTTTCAATTTTTGGGCTTGCTCAATAGCTCAGCTGGTGAAGAATCCGCCTGCAGTTCAGGAGACCCCGGTTCAATTCCTGGGTGAGGAAGATCCGCTAGAGAAGGGATAAGCCACCGTTCTAGTACTCTGGCCTGGAGAATTCCAAGGACTGTATAATCCATGGGGTTGCAAACAGTCAGACACAACTGAGTGCTTTCAGTCACTCAGAGCTCTTTAAGGTAGACTGTAAAACAGTATGTACAGCATGGAGCTAACTGTTTAAACCTGTGTGCTGAAAGCACATGGGAAGGATACACATCAAAAGGTTTCTTTTTAATGAATTTTTACTGGAGTATATCTGCTTTATAATATTGTATTAGTTTCTTCCATAGAGCAAAGTGAATCAGCTAAACATTCTAACATTAAAATGTTTTAACAGTGTTTCTTTCTAGATGGCAACATTACAGAATTTTGTTTAATAATAGGAAAACCTAGAAAGACAGTCATGAACTCACTATCTTTGAAAAGGGTGTGGAAGAAATAAGGGTTATTTTTTTAAAAACTCAAATCATTTTTTCTATGGCTGTTTAAATTTCAAATCTGATTTCTCCTTGAGTCATCCCCATGATACTTATGTAAATGGTAAGAAAATGACACACTGTGATTAATTTTCTTGAAACCCGAATGCTCTCATCAATAATGTTATTTGATCAATAACACAGGGACCTAGGCTCTGACTAGTGCTGTGCTGTGATCAGTCACTCAGTGCTGTCCTAATCTTTGTGACCCCACAGACTGAAGCCGGCCAGGCTCCTCTGTCCATGGGATTCTCCGGGCAAGAACACTGGGGTGGCGTGCCCTGTGCTCAGGCTAGAAGAGCCCTTAAATATTATCTCCTGGAGATGGGAGAATCCTTCTTCCTAAGGAAGGAGAAAGAAGAGAAAAACAGAGGGGGTAGAAGTGCGAAAAATTTGTACACTTGGGAATAACAATGATACCTGACAACTGAATGCTATTACACAGCAACTAACCACGCTGAGAGCAAATATTTAACTGAGTACAGTCTCTCAAATATCACCTGACCAGCACTTCTTCACCAGTCACAGGTGGTTTTCAGCAGTTGCACTAGCATTGCTCAGGTCTAGACAATACAAGTAAAACCTTGTTCAAGTCTGGATATGTAAACACCTCGTTCCAAGAGATCACCTTCCTGTCAAGCCCAGTAACAGCTAACTCTTTGTCCATCCTTCAGTGAGCCACGAGTCACTGAACAAACTAAACCATAAAATGTTTTCTAGATAGTCTCGTGCTTATAAAGCAGTACACATGATAATTAATACAGTCACACGGAAGGAAAGAAACTTGAAACCGGTAACACAACCAAAATGTAGGGAAATGCTCTGTTTCTCACTGCCTGTTATAATGTTAAGAAACCAGGAAAAGTGGCCAGTGATTCATTATTACTAGCTCTTAAATTTCAATCAAATCGTGTGCCACCTGCCTACTCCTTGTCTGCAGTACTTTTGAAAATCCGTTACATTGTGAGGGGTGAAAGAGAAGAGGCGGGCAGGTTCAGGATTTTAACTGCTGAAGGTTTTCTAATATCTAACAGCTGGGTTTCTCTGAAAACTAACCACTGACACAAATCACATTAATCCTTCATAACTAGACTAAAGTCTACCTGAGGGCTTAGGAAGACCCCATTCTGATGACTAATGGAGCAACAAATCCTCCCAGATAGAGGAGGCAATCCATAAATCTGTTCTTAAGGTTTTCATCTCCTTTAAACAAATTAGGCTTTTAAGTATAATGCAGAGAATGCATAGCTTTACCGCTCTTAAGAGTGACTATTTTGCTGAAATGCTACTAAGTGTACAAATGCTAAAATTTCTTCCCCTAAAAAGGTTTCTGTTGAACCTCAGTAAGCTAGTTTAGAGAGGTACAGAGCTATTCTATGTTACTTCAGCAAATGTTTCACTCACTCAAAAAAGATCTACTTTTCATTAAGGAATAAATATGCCATCATCTAAACTGTCCCAAACATAAAAGTATTAAGTGCCTGAAGAACTATGGACAGAGGTTCGAGACACTGTACAAGAGGCAGTGATTAAAACCATGCCCAAGAAAAAGAAATGCAAAAAGGCAAAATAGGTGTCTGAGGAGGCCTTACAAATAGCTGAGAAAAGAAGAGAAGTGAAAGGCAAAGGAGAAAAGGAAAGATATACCCATTTGAATGCAGAGTTCCAAATAGCAAGGAGAGAAAAGAAAGCCTTCCTCAGTGATCAATGCAAAGAAATAGAGGAAAACAACAGAATGGGAAAGACTAGAGATCTCTTCAAGAAAATTAGAGATACCAAGGGAACATTTCATGCAAAGATGGGCTTGATAAAGGACAGAAATGGTATGGACCTAACAGAAGCAGAAGATATTAAGAAGAGGTATCAAGAATACACAGACGAACTATACAAAAAACATATTCTTGACCCAGATAATCACGATGGTGTGATCACTCACCTAGAGCCAGACATCTTGGAGTGTGAAGTCAAGTGGGCCTTAGGAAACATCACTATGAACAAAGATAGTGGAGGTGATGGAATTCCAGCTGAACCATTTCAAATCCGGTTAAGGTGCTACACTCAATATGTCAGCAAATTTGGAAAACTCAGTAGTGGCCACAGAACTGGAAAATGTCAGGTTTCATTCCAATCCCAAAGAAGGGCAATGCCAAAGAGTGTTCAAACTACTGAACAACTGTACTCCTTTCATGATAGCAAAGTAATGCTCAAAATTCTCCAAGTCAAGCTTCAACAGTACATGAACCAAGAACTTCCAGATGCTCAAGTTGGATTTAGAAAAGGCAGAGGAACCAGAGATCAAATTGCCAACATCTACTAGATCATAGAAAAAGCAAGAGAATTCCAGAAAAACATCTGCTTCATTGACTACGCTAAAGCCTTTGACTGTGTGGCTCACAATAAACTGTGGAAAAATTTTTTTAAGAGATGGCAATACGAGACCACTTTCCTGCCTCCTGAGAAATCTGTATGCAGGTCAAGAAACAACAGTTAGAACCGGACATGGAACAACGGACTGGTTGAAAATTGGGAAAGGAGTATGTCAAGGCTGTATATTGTCATTCTGTTTATTTAACTTATATGCAGAGTACATCATGTGAAATGCCGGGCTGGATGAAGCACACGCTTGAGTCAAGACTGTCAGGAAAAATATCAATAACTTCTGATTTGCAAATGACACCACCCTTATGGCAGAAAATGAAGAGAAACTAGAGAACCTCTTGATGAAAGTGAAAGAGGAGAGTGAAAAAGCTGGTTTAAAACTGCTTAAAACTCAATATTCAAAAAACTAAGATCAGGGCATCCAGTCCTATCACCTCATGGCAAACAGACGGGGTAACAATGGAAACAGTGACAGACTATCTTCTTGGGTTCCAAAATCAATGCAGATGGTGACTGCAGCCAAAATAATAAAAGACACTGGCTCCTTGGAAGAAAAGCCACAACAAACCTAAACAGCATATTAAAAAGCAGACACATTACCTTGCCAACAAAGGTCCATCTAGTCAAAGTTATGGTTTTTCCAATAGTCATGTACGGATGTGACAGTTGGACCATTAAGAAAGCTGAGTGCCGAAGAATTGATGCTTTTGAATTGTGGTGTTGGAGAAGACTCTTGAGAGTCCCTTGGACTGCAAGGAGATCCAACCAGTCAACCCTAAAAGAAATCAATCCTGAATATTCATTGGAAGGACTGATGCTAAAGCTGAAGCCCCAGTACTTTGGCCATCTGATGCGAAGAGCCGATTCATTAGAAAAGACCCTGATGATGGGAAAGATTGAAGGCAGGAGGAGAAGGAGACGACAAAGGATGAGATGGTTGGATGTCATCACTGACTTGATGGACATGAGTTTGAGTAAGCTCCAGGAGATGAAGGTGAAGGACAGGGAGGCCTGGTGTGCTGCAGTCCATGGGTTGCAAAGAGACACGACTGAGAAACTGAACAACAGTAACAAACTGTCCCAAGTATAAAAGCATATGACCATTTAGATGCCAAAAGGAATACGAAACAAAATTAACTTTAGAATTTTTGTCTTCACTTATTCTATAAGAATCATGAATATTATTTTATCCTAAAGTCGGTTTATACCAGTACATCTAAAAATATCTAGTTTTCCTTTTTACCACAAGAATAAGAATCTTTATAAAAACATTTCATACAACAAAGAAGTATTTTTTGTTAAGAAATTTTGCCAGGCCTACTCTTCCACCAGATACCTGCACGGGGCTTTCCTTCAGCTCCTCTGGTCTTTGCTCAAATGGCTTATCCCCATTGAGGACTTCTGTAGTCATATCATTTAAAATCCACCCTATTTAAACTCTACTCCTTCTTCGCTTTACTTTTGTTTGATTACCTTTTATCATTATTTGACACATAATATACTTACTGCATTCCTCTATTTTCTCCAATAAGCTCGAGGAAAAGCCACTTTTACTTATTTTGTTAACTACCGTATCTTCAATGATCAGTAGAGTGCTTGATAAATATCTGTCAATGAATTAATGAAAACTTTTTCCTTTCTGACCTAAGGACATCAATCTGTCCCCCAAAGTCCTTGCAGCCTTAAGGACTAGCCTTATCAACACCCATCTTCTTTTCCAAAAATGTAATCTCAGGCAAACACTACAGACCCACTAGAAATAGCAACAAGGAGATTACTGGGGACACTGACAAGAGCAGCTTCAGGGGCGTGATGAGGGTTGAGTCAATACGAGGAAAGAAAAACCGCCAATAAATGGGTATGGATTTTTGTTTTTTCAGGAGGAAGAAACTTAAGCGTTTAAATATGATTGAAAACAGAGCAGCTGAAGATGTGCTCAGGGAGCCTTTGAAGAGTTCCAGCCATCCATCAGAGCATGAGAAGGGCAGGTGTAGACACGGTGTCCACTGCACCAGGAGGTGGGGGAGAAGGGGCAAGGCAGGGGCAAATGATTTCACGGTTGGTCAGCTCATCGCATTCCGGTGTGATGGCTTCTACTCTCTTATGGAAAGATCTATTATTACGAGGATTAACGAGGGTGTACCTCCACTATGCAAATAGAAAACTGAGGGACTAAGGACTTCCTTGGAGCTCTAGTGGTTAAGAATCCGCCTGGCAATGCAGGGGACACAGGTTCAATCCCTGACTGGGGAACTAGGATCCCGCATGCCCCACCACAACTGCTGCCCATGCAAACTGGAGCCTGTGCGCAGCGACGGGGGCCCGTGCACAGCGACGGGAGCCTGTGCTCGCCACTGAAGGACCGAGCCTGACCCACGGAGGTCCAGCGGGCAGCAAGCAAGACCTGACCCAGCCAACTAAGTGAACAAATGCTAAAACAAGACCGGAGGCACGTGCACAAGGTCACACAGCCAGTCCACAGCAGGACTGCGTGGTGTCCAGGAATTCTGAAAGCAACTTCTGTACTAGAAATGCACATGAAAAGGACAATACTTTAAAATATAAATCTTTGCAATATACACTGAAAAACTGCATAAATGCTGAAGAGGGAATATAATGGCATGGTATTGAAGACTTAATAAAAGATGACAAAATATTAAGAAACACAATTTCTATTACTACTGGAATATAAACGTACTGAAGAAAGCATGCCTGGGAGAGTGCCTGGTATACAGCGGGGCTCAGTGAACATGCAAACGGCGTAAATATTAAAGCAGTGTGTGCTATTTAAGAATGTAGGTAAGTAAGAGTTCACATAAATACTCATCTGAGAAAGGGTTGAAAACAATTTTCACTTAAACTGAAGATTCTAAAAATTGTCAAATTATAAATAACAGAACCAAAATATACAAACCATGGAGACAAAATTAAGAAAAACTCATAAAACAGTTATTTTCAGAGTTAAATGTATGAGTAGTTATATATAACATAGAAAATAATTTAAAATTTAGTTTATCTTGTCCTAGGAATAGTCTAGCTGCTAAAGCTACTGTGAAAGTAAATATCACTCAGTCATCTCTGACTCTGTGACGTGGGTAGCCTTTCCCTTCTCCAGGGGATCGTCCCGACCCAGGGCTTGAACCCAGGTATCTTGCTTTGCAGGCAGATTCTTTACCAGCTGAGCCACAAAGGAAGCTTGTGTAGCCTATTCCTTCTCTAGCGGATCTTCCCAGCCCAGGAATCGAACTGGGGTCTCCTGCATTGCAGGCGGATTCTTCACCATCTGAGCTATCAGGGAAGCCCTACTACAGAAAAATAATGTATGAAATTCTCTAGCCCCTTCAAGGTATGTAAATAAATTAGCTTCTGCTATTATACTGAAAAAGGAAAGGTAACCGAATTTATGACCAAGATATGACGTTACTGTAGAGCAGTTATAACTGGGAAACAGTGACCCTCTCCAAAGTTTAGACTGAAGAAACGTAAGCAGCTGTGCTTTGACCAAGGTCTGATCTCTAGCTATATACAGAGCCACTCTCCTACTGGCTTTTGTCTTTTACTTTATACTGCAGAATTTGGCCTTATGTATTGGGTGACTTAGTAGAATGCATGTAGACCACAAACGGGCAGAAATCCAAACTGAATTATTAGTACTATTGACTTTTTGCATAATCCCACAAAAGTTAATTGAGGCTACAGTATGCAGAAATATTTGAAGAACTTTATATCCTCCTGTGAGACGTAAAGCTTATAAAACTAAAGCATGGGCAAGGAACGTAAGGAATTCTGACCTTATAAAGAAGAACATTACCGTCACATCTTCAAATTCGAAGCGGGAAAACTGTAATACCGTGAAATGCTGCTGGAAGCTACAGTGGGGAGACCCAAAGATCCCATCTCCCCAGGACAGTGTTCAACAGCAAAGATGATACTGTGCCACTGTTCTATGAGTCTCTCACAAAGGCTGAACAAGATAATCATTTGCCACAGTGTATTAAGTGATATGCCCAAGGACAGCCGACTAGTACGCCCTAGAAATGGGATTTAAAGTCAGGAATGAATTGATACAAAAATCTGTACTCTTTGACTATTATTAGAATTCTCTTCTGATGTGTGAGTATTGTCAGTGTTGTTTCAGTTCAGTTCAGTCACTCAGTAGTGTCCAACTCTTTGCGACCCCATGAATCGCAGCACGCCAGGCCTCCCTGTTCATCACCAACTCCCGGAGTTCACTCAGACTTGCATCCATCAAGTCAGTGACGCCATCCAGCCATCTCATCCTCTGTCGTCCCCTTCTCCTCCTGCCCCCAATCCCTCCCAGCATCAAAGTCTTCTCCAATAAGTCAACTCTTCGCATGAGGTGGCCAAAGTACTGGAGTTTCAGCTTCAGCATCAGTCCTTCCAAAGAAATCCCAGGGCTGATCTCCTTCAGAATGGACTGGTTGGATCTCCCTGCAGTCCAAGAGACTCTCAAGAGTCTTCTCCAACACCACAGTTCAAAAGCATCAATTCTACAACGCTCAGCTTTCTTTACAGTCCAACTCTCATGTCCATACATGACCACAGGAAAAACCATAGCCTTGACTAGATGGACATTAGTCGGCAAAGTAATGTCTCTGCTTTTGAATATGCTATCTAGGTTGCTCATAACTTTTCTTCCAAGGAGTAAGCGTCTTTTAATTACATGGCTGCAATCACCATCTGCAGTGATTTTGGAGCCCCACAAAATAAAGCCTGACAACGTTTCCACTGTTTCCTCATCTATTTCCCATGGAGTGATGGGACTGGATGCCATGATCTTCGTTTTCTGAATGTTGAGCTTTAAGCCAACTTTTTCACTTTCCTCTTTTACTTTCATTAAGAGGCTTTTTACTTCCTCTTCACTTTCTGCCATGTGGTGTCACCTGCATATCTGAGGTTATTGATATTTCTCCCGGCAATCTTGATTCCAGCTTGTGTTTCTTCCAGTCCAGCGTTTCTCATGATGTACTCTGCATAGAAGTTAAATAAGCAGGGTGACAATATACAGCCTTCACGTACTCCTTTTCCTATTTGGAACCAGTCTATTCTTCCATGTCCAGTTTGAACTGTTGCTTCCTGACCTTGCATACAGGTTTCTCAAGAGGCAGGTTAGGTGGTCTGGTATTCCCATCTCTCTCAGAATTTTCCACAGTTTATTGTGATCCACAGTCAAAGGCTTTGGCATAGTCAATAAAGCAGAAATAGATGTTTTTCTGGAACTCTCTTGCTTTTTCCACGATCCAGCGGATGTTGGCAATTTGATCTCTGGTTCCTCTGCCTTTTCTAAAACCAGCTTGAACATCTGGAAGTTCACGGTTCACGTACTGCTGAAGCCTGGCTTGGAGAATTGTGAGCACTACTTTACTAGCGTGTGAGATGAGTGCAATTGTGCGGTAGTTTGAGCATTCTTTGGCATTGCCATTCTTTGGGATTGGAATGAAAACTGACCTTTTCCAGTCCTGTGGCCACTGCTGAGTTTTCCAAATTTGCTGGCATATTGACTGCAGCACTTTCACAGCATCATCTTTCAGGATTTGAAATAGCTCTACTGGAATTCCATCTCCTCCACTAGCTTTGTTCGTAGTGATGCTTTCTAAGGCCCACTTGACTTCACATTGCAGGATGTCTGGCTCTAGATGAGTGATCACACCATCGTGATTATCCGGGTCATGAAGATGCTTTGTGTACAGTTCTGTGTATTCTTGCCACCTCTTCTTAATATCTTCTGCTTCTGTTAGATCCATACCATTTCTGTCCTTTGTTGAGCCCATCTTTGCATGAAATGTTCTCTTGGTATCTCTAATTTTCTTGAAGAGATCTCTAGTCTTTCCCATTCTGTTGTTTTCCTCTATTTCTTTGCATTGATCGCTGAAGAAGGCTTTCTTATCTCTTCTTGATAGTCTTTGGAACTCTGCGTTCAGATGCTTATATCTTTCCTTTTCTCCTTTGCTTTTCACTTCTCTTCTTTTCACAGCTATTTGTAAGGCTTCCCCAGACAGCCATTTTGCTTTTTTCATTTCTTTTCCATGGGGATGGTCTTGATCTCTGTCTCCTGTACAATGTCACGAACCTCATTCCATAGTTCATCAGGCACTCTATCTATCATATCTAGGCCTTTAAATCTATTTCTCACTTCTACTGTATAATCATAAGGGATTTGATTGAGGTCATACCTGAATGGTCTAGCGGTTTTCCCTGTTTTCTTCAATTTCAGTCTGAATTTGGTAATAAGGAGTTCATGATCTGAGCCACAGTCAGCTCCTGGTCTTGTTTTTGTTGACTGTATAGAGCTTCTCCATCTTTGGCTGCAAAGAATATAATCAATCTGATTTCGGTGTTGACCATCTGGTGATGTCCATATGTAGAGTCTTCTCTTGTGTTGTTGGAAGAGGGTGTTTGCTATGACCAGTGCATTTTCTTGGCAAAACGCTATTAGTCTTTGCCCTGCTTCATTCCACATTCCAAGGCCAAATTTGCCTGTTACTCCAGGTGTTTCTTGACTTCCTACTTTTGCATTCCAGTCCCCTATAATGAAAAGGACATCTTTTTTGGCTGTTAGTTCTAAAAGGTCTTGTAGGTCTTCACAGAACCGTTCAACTTTAGCTTCTTCAGCATTACTGGTTGGGGCATAGAGTTGGATAACTGTGATATTGAATGGTGTGCCTTGGAGACGAACAGAGATCGTTCTGTCATTTTTGAGATTGCATCCAAGTACTGAATTTCGGACTCTTTTGTTGACCATGATGGCTACTCCATTTCTTCTAAGGGATTCTTGCCCGCAGTAGTAGATATAAAGGTCATCTGAGTTAAATTCACCCATTCCAGTCCATTTTAGTTCACTGATTCCTAGAATGTCAATGTTCACTCTTGCCATCTCCTGTTTGACCAGTTCCAATTTGCCTTGATTCATGGACCTGACATTCCAGGTTCCTATGCAGTATTGCTGTTTACAGCATCAGACTTTGCTTCTATCATTGGTCACATCCAAAGCTGGGTACTGTTTTTGCTTTGGCTTCATCCCTTCATTCTTTCTGGAGTTATTTCTCCACTGACCTCCAGTAACATACTGGGCACCTACTGACCTGAGGAGTACCTCTTTCAGTATCCTATCATTTTGCCTTTTCATACTGTTCATGGGGTTCTCAAGGCAAGAATACTGAAGTGTTTTGCCATTCCCTTTTCCAGTGGACCACAATCTGTCAGACCTCTCCACCATGACCCAGCTGTCTTGGGTTGCCCCATGGGCATGGCTTAGTTTCACTGAGTTAGACAAGGCTGTGGTCCTAGTGTGATTAGATTGACTAGATTTCTGTGAGTATGGTTTCAGTGTGTCTGCCCTCTGATGCCGTCTTGCAACACCTACCATCTTACTTGAATTTCTCTTACCTTGGGCGTGGGGTATCACTTCACGGCTGCTCCATCAAAGCACAGCCGCTGCTCCTTACCTTGGATGAGCGCTATCTCCTCCCGCCGCCCTTCCTGACCTTCAACGTGGGATGGCTCCTCTAGGCCCTTCTGCACCTGCACAGCCACCACTCCTTGAACTGTGTTGTTTAGATTTCTGAAAACTAACGTCTACATCACCAACCTTCCCTCCTCCAGCCCTTGCAATAATTAAGTACAAGGGGATAAAAATGTCTGCAACAACAGCCAGTAGACCAAACACGCAATCACACAAAGCCAGGATTAAAATAAATTAGCTTCTAGCTCAGTGTTCTTTTCACTTTAGTGTACTGATCACTAAATAGGAAAAGATTTTCTAAAATGACAATCTGACACTCTACAGAAAAAAATCTTTTCAGGGAGTGTAATCAACGAGAATCAGAATTCTTTTACATGCTTCCTGACTCAATTTATCAACTATTAAGACTATCCCTGAGGACTTCCCTGATGATCTGGTGGTTGAGAATCCACCTTCCAATGCAGGCAGTGCGGGTTTGATCCTTGGCCTGAGAACTAAGATCCCACAGCCCACGGGGCACATAAGCCACAACTACTGAGCCCATGCACCACAACGAGAGAAGTCCACACGCTCCAACGAAGAGCCAGGCAGCCCCAGAGCAAAGACCGTTCCAGGACAAGCAGATGAGCTCTGCAATCGGAACCAAAGTTGTCTTTTATAAAATGCACAGTCATTAGAGAGGTTAGTGATCAGTTAACTGATAGCACTGGTAAAGAGATAAATTGGTTATGGAGTATTATGCCTCCATTTCTAATCTTTTAATCTGGTGGTTTGTAGCTGAAGTGACACTGGTTTTTCTCTTTCTTACTTTGTTTCCTACTTTGGAAACAAGATTCTTAGCACTGGTATAAATTAAGATACAGGTATGATATCCTGCAAGTCGCTTCCCTATCTAGACATTGTCCTCTTGTTATAATATAGGGTCTACTCTCCTGAGAAAGTACTTCTTTCTCAGGTTTTAAAGACTTCTGCTAAATCATTCTGCAGAATCTACTAAAAGTAATTGTCCCTATTATTTACTTCAACAGATACTGTCACAATGGCACATAAACAACTGTTTTAAGGAAACAGTGAACTAATTTTGGAAGTGGTTCATGGAGAGATGGCTTAGATAGCATGTGTTACTTTATAAAAATCCCCTTTGCAAATCAAATGTTATCAACATTATATAATCAACAGCCATATAAGCTTCTTCGTCTTTGACTACACTGAACATAATCAGTCTAATTTAAGAAATGACCATCTGGTCATGTCAAAGAACGAATATAGTCGTCTCCTGTGAGTGTTTGCTAGGACCAACATATTCTCCTGACAAAATTATTAGCCTTTGCCCTGCTTTGTTTTGTACTCCAAGGTCAAACTTGCCTGTTACACCAGGAATCTCTTGATTTCCTACTTTTGCATCAGTCCCTTATGATGAAAGGGACATCTTTTTTTTGGTATTTGTTCTAGAAGGTCTTGTAAGTCTTCTTGGCATTAGTGGTTGGGGCACAGACTTGGGTTACCGTGATGCTGAACATTTGCCTTGGAAACGAACTGAGATCATTCTATCATTACTGAGATTACACCCAAGTACTGCATTTGGGACTCTCTGTCGGCTCTGAGGGCTACTCCATTTCTTCTAAGGGATTCTTGCCCACGGTAGTAGACATAATGCTCATCTGAATTAAATTCTCCCATCCCCGTCCACTTGTTCACTGATTCCTAAGATGTCGAAGTTCACTCTTGCCATCTCCTTGACCACATAAAATTTACCTTGATTCATGGATCTAACATTCCAGGTTCCTATGCAATATTGTTCTTTGCAGGGTCAGACTTCCTCAGAATCTACTAACAGTAACTGTTCCTATTATTTACTTCAACAGATACTGTCACAATGGCACATAAACCACCACCACCAGAGATCACAGCTGAATGTCGTTTCTGCTTTGGCCCGGCCTTGGCATTTTCTCTGGAGCTATTTCTCCCCTCTTCCCTGGTAGCATACTGAACAGCTACCAACCTGGAGGGCTCATCTTCTGCTATCATATCTTGTTGCCTTTCTACTGTTCATGGGGTTCTTAAAGCAAGAACACTGAAGTGGTTTGCCATTCCCTTCTCCAGTGGACCACATTTTGTCGGAACTCTTGACCATGACCTGGCTGTCCTGGGTGGCCCAAAGTGGCATGGCTCATATTTTCACTGAGCTACACAAGCCTGTGGTCCATGTAATCGTTGTGGTTAGCTCTGTGCAAGCTTCCTGATGGGAGGAGCTGGCTATGGGCAATACATCTACTTCTGCTTTATTGACTATGCTAAAGCCTTTGACTGTGTGGATCCCAAATTTGTGGAAAGTTCATAAAGAGATGGGAATACCAGATAACCTTACCTATCTCCTAAGAAACCTACATGCAGGTCAAGAAGCAATAGTTAGAACTCGACATGGAACAAAGGACTGGTTCAAAATTGGGAAAGGAGTACGTCAAGGCTGTATAGTCTCACCCTGTTTATTTAACTTATATGCAGAGTACATCACATGAAATGCTGGGCTGGATGAATCACAAGCTGGAACCAAGATCGTAATATCAACAGCCTCAGATATTCATGAAGGTAAAAGAGGAGAATGAAAAAGCTGGCTTAAAACTCAACATTCAAAAAATGAAGGTCACGGTATCCAGTCCCATCACTTCGCAGCAAACAGATGAGGAAACAGTGACAGATTTTATTTCCTTGGGCTCCAAAATCACTGCGGACAGTGACTGCAGCATTGAAATTAAAAGATGCTTATTCCTTGGAAGAAAAGCTAAGACAAACCTAAACAGCGTATCAAAAAGCATAAACATCACTCTGCCAACAAAGTGATATATTACTAAATCACATAGTCAGAGCTATGGTTTTTCCAATAGTCACGCAGAGATATGAGAACTGGACCATAAAGAAGTCAGAGCACTGAAGAACTTGATGCTTTCAAACTGTGGTGCTGGAGAAGACTCTTGAGAATTCCTGGAACAGCAAGGAGATCAAACCAGTTAATTCTAAAGGAAATCAACTCTGAATACTCACTGGAAGGATTGATGCTGAAACTCTAATACTTTGGCCACTTGATGCAAAGAACTGACTCACTGGAAAAGACCCTGAGGCTGGGAAAGATTGAAGGCAGGAAGAGAAGGGGACGACAGAGGATGACATGGTTGGATGGCATCACTGACTCAATGGACATGAGTCTGAGCAAACTCTGGAAGATACTGAAGGACAGGGAGGCCTGGTGTGCTACAGTCCATGGGGTCACAAAGAGTTGGACACGACTGAGTGACTGAACAACCACAGGCTATCAGTCAGGTCCCCTCACTTGCAGTCCATGAGGCTGCAGAGTCAGACACAAGTTAGTGACTGAACAACAACAATATAAACTTAATATAAACATCTGTTTCTTTTGAGACATCTGCTATATTTCTTGAGACTACTGTTCTTCCTCTGGTAATCTTCTCCCCAACTGGCCCACAAAATACTTAATTTTTACCTAACCTGCTCAAGACCCAGATCCTTCATTTCAGAATTCTCCTCTATGGAATAGTAAGAAAAAGCAGAAGTAGATTCAAATCCCAGTCTCACATTTGCCAATGACAAACTGGGTTGTACAGGCAGGTCGTTTTATCAAATGGTTTCATCTTCATTAAAATAAGACTGATACATTTACTTACTTGTCATGGTTTTGAGGATTAAATTTAGTAGCATATAAAAAAAAGCAGCTAGTATTGTGGTTCCTGGTACACAAAAAGCCCTCAAATATTTTTCCTGATTTCAGTCAGTTCAGTTGCTCAGTCATGTCTGACTCTTTACAACCCCATGGACTGCAGCACGCCAGGCTTCCCTGTCCTTCACCATCTCCCAGAGAAGGCTCAAACTCATGTCAATCAAGTCGGTGATGCCATCCAACCATCTCATCCTCTGTAGTCCCCTTCTCCTCCTGCCTTCAATCTATCCCAACATCAGGGTCTTTTCAAATGAGTCAGCTCTTCGCATCAGGTGGCCAAGGTATTGGAGCTTCAGCTTCAGCAATAGTCCTTCCAATGAATATTCCGGACTGTTTTCCTTTAGGACTGACTGGTTTGATCTCCTTGCTGTCCAACGGACTCTCAAGAGTCTTCTCCAACACCATAGTTCAAAAGCATCAAAAGTATTCCTGACTTCATTTCTGTGCTAGTTCAAAACAGGAAAAACTTCATAGTAGACAGGTAAACTCAAGAGAATATTTAAGAATGAGATGAGTTTGGTTAAGTGAGAATGAGATTCAGGGCTTTAAGAACTCTGAATGAGAGTTTAGTTTTCCTCTGAGAGGTGATGAAGAGATGCAGTAGACAGACACAGGTACTGGGCCAGAAAACAAAATGCCTCTGGACCATAAGTTCAGTCTGCACAGATCTATCTGCTTAGAATAAAAATGTACTAGAAAAAGAACCGTGCAAGTACAATCATACTGGCTGAGGGAAGAGCAGCTAAGTAATTTGAAAGTAAAAGAAAAATGCCATCCATATAAGCAAATATCTTGAAATATTGTTAAAAAGGACTCCAATTTGTTTTAACTTAAGTCATGAGGTAGTCAACTCTATCCACCTGAACCAAAGGCAAAGAAAATACTACATTTCTTATGAATGAGGCAAAGCCCATCCCAACAAATTCTAAGGTGCTCTTCAAATTCGTTCTTATACATTTTATCTATCAAATACTAGATACATAACCTTTACTTAAAGAATACTGAGCAACATTATGGGAAATGAGTTTTATAGTGATAGAAAAATACTGATAACTTTTCTTATCTCTATCCTAAAAACCTTATGTTATGCATTAGTGAAAGTATTAGAGAACTAAGCTAACGTAGTTTAGTAAAATAATTTTAGTGATTAACATTAATACTGATTAAGTTTGGACACCTCAAGGAATGGTTATCGAACAACTCTCATGGCCCTGCTCTGTAAGAGCGTGGGCCTTGAGGGCTGCCCTGGTGGCCAGTGGTTGAGACTCGGTTTCCACGGCAGGGAGCACAGGTCCACCCCTGCCCAGGGAACTAAGATACTGCACGCCATGCAGCGTGGCCAAGAAACTGAAGAAAACAGAGTGCCGGCCTTGAGCCCGCAGAACTGACGAAACTTTGGCAGGAAGGCTCAGGCTCTGTCCAACCTGCTGATTAAGAATCTGTGGGCCAACAAGATCCAGAGGAGATCTGTTTGAGAAACACTGCCTTAGACACTATTTTGAGACTGGATCACCTACGCTGTGTTTTAAGGATGACTAGTGCCTGGAGGGTAAACATTTTGTATAAATGAAGAGCTACATAGTTTAGATGTTACCGTTAAAGCAAAACCAATAACCTGTGGTAATTTGCACCATTACTGCAGACAGGTACACGGAAACCCACCAGTTGCTGAGTGCAGCACAGTGAGGACTCCACTTACGCCGCAAGCAAAGAGCATCCTCACTTGCTACAGCGCTGGCTGCGCTGGTGACAGTTTTTTCTACCCCTTCACGCCTACCCTTAATTCAAAACAAAACAAAGTGCTGCAGCTTCTCAAAAACTGATTTGGTACTCTATGATACATTTTTATTTAAAGCAACAGTTCTCAATTTAGAAACTGGGGAAAGGGGATTTTTGGTTATCACAGTCATAAGCATCTAATGGGGAGAGAGTACTGGATGCTAGGTCTCCTGTAAGGCAGTAGATGGGCTCCCACCACTTCTGAATGTCATGCCAGACATTCATGTATATAAAAATCCAAATTTTATACAAAACTTCATTTTACACAGAGACAAAGTACGTTTTGCACAATTTTAGTTATATACCAAATTTTTCTGGAAGGCAATCAATTATAGTTAGTTTTGTTTGGAAATCTGTTAATAGTGTATTCTTTTTGGATAAGCACATCATCACAGCAATGCCGCCTTGGTATTTTAGTTACCAACTCAGCACAATTGGTCTTTATTCAAAACTGCCATGTTCACAGCAATTTTAGATACAGATGCAGGCACCTGACGACTTTATTAGAGCTCTGAATATATCAGAAGGCCCAAACATTTATAGGGCTTCCCTGGTGGCTCAGATGGTAAAGAATCTGCTTGCAATGCAGGAGACCTGGGTTTGATCCCTAGGTTGGGAAGATCCCCTGGAGAAGGGAATGGTTCCCACTCCAGTACTCTTGTCTGGAGAATTCCATGGACAGAAGACCCTGGTGGGCTACAGTCCATGGGGTCACAAAGAGTTGGACATGACTGAGCGACTGACACAGACAAAAATCTCTAAGTTAATATCTGCATTGTTTGATCATAAATTACTTTATTTCCCCATATTGCATACATTTGATATAATGTTGACTTTTAAAAATTATGTATGTAGTTACATAAAAATTTTACTTCAGGATGATAATAAACACTTTCTGAAATATTTCTTACTAAAAGAGGCTGATGGGATTGATAGAGATAAGAACCCCTGCATGTAGAGACCATAAACAGCATTTTTAGCTTAAGCCTAAGATGTCTTTTCCATCAGATCATGAATTTCTGGAGGGTAAATGATCTCACTCTCCCTCCCATTCTACATTTCAATGAACACAGTCCTCTGCATAAATAACTCCTCTGATGAATTTAAAGCTTGTTCTACTGGGTTATTTTTTAACCACCAAGTACCTAAATCCTAAATGGATTCAATTGCAATGGAGGGTGTGGCACATTTGTGACAAATAAATAAATAAGTTAGATGTTGAGAATAAAGACAAAATCCTGCCCCCAAAGCTCTAAGTAATGAGAAATAAACACCAATATTTCAAGATAAGGAGTTAAGTGTAACAGTGTAGTTATACACAGTAAGAACAAAACGGTGGTTTACAACGTCCTGGATTTTAGGTGGAGAAAAGATGGCAGAGGAGTTCAATGTCCTCGCAAGTCCCCAGTAAAATACTTGCAATCTTGGTTAAAATCTAGAACTAATACCAGTAAAATGAAGCTGCCATAAACTTATAAACTTGAGACTAACTATCTAATTTGTATGGTTTACTCCCTTTTCATAATCCACTTTTGAAAAAGTTTTCTTCTAAACTATAAAACCTCTTTTTCACAAAATCCCAGCAGGGTAGTCCTAAACTGTCTGTACCTTATAACTACCTAACAAATTGGTTCTTTTCAACTTTGCCAAGATTCTGTGACATTAGATGGCACAAATTGGTCATAAGAATTTAACAACATAATTTACAACTAAACCAATAGAAACTTTAAAAAATTATATCTGACAGATGCTTAATCTCCTAACACACCTTTCAGAACTTGTGTTGCAACAGGGGAAAACAAAACAGAAAAAGGGGGTTTTGGGGGCAATAGTGACTTGCTCCGATAGATCCTTTGATAAAATGCGTCTTTATGAATTTATCTTTTGTTGCTTGGGCTTATAAATAAAGGACATTGTGGGAATTGTTGGAAGTTCCTACTTATTTCCAATAAAGGTTAACACAGATGAAATGAGAAAAGTGTGCTTGCTTTCATGCTTATAGACATCTGGACCACCAAACCATCACCATTCTTTAAGAAAGTAAGAAAATTTGTATCTAAAAGTGTATGCAAGACCACAAAACCTAAGTATCTAATGAGAAGACAAGTGACCAAACCAAAAGATTCTTTTTGTCAAGCAAAGCTGACTTTTGAGAAACAACAAAAAATAAGAATAAAACTGGATAACCAGGAATGTAACACAAAGTAGATGTGAAAAATGTTTTCATTTGAAAATTGTTACTGCTGTCAGGCCCTTGAAATACTATGATGGCAGGACTGGTTCTAAAATTCAGAAGAGCGGGCAGTCAGCCCAGATTTATTGCTCACTTATCAAGCCCATGTTTGTTGTGCAAGTGTTATTTATAGAGTCACATGCTAGAGGCTGTTCCCAAGCTAGCTAAACCTACACGCCTAATTGACCCTAGGAACAATGATACATTGTTCAACCTAATCCTTCTATGAGCTACAGTTTCTAAGCCACAACCATATGCTTTTTATATTTGTACATATCTACCAAGAATGATTTTTAGAATCTTCAAAAATTCAGAGATAGGCATATACTATCATTTCTTGATAAGGATGAGAAAACTTACCGACTTCACTTATACTACAACATAATATTTATAATTAATGGAAATTAATATCTTATATTTAACTTTAACTGGACTATCACTAAAGGCTTAAAAATGAGTTAAATTTATGAACAACTGTGGGCAGAATCACATAAAAGCGAATGTGACAACTGATTATATTCCACTCTATAAGCTGCATAAGGTGAAGGTGAGGTCACTCAGTCGTGTCTGACTCTTTGCGACCCCGTGGACTGTAACCTACTAGGCTTCTCTGTCCATGGGATTCTCCAGGCAAGAACACTGGAGTGGATTGCCATTTCCTTCTCCAGGGGATCTTCCCGACCCAGGGATCGAACCCGGGTCTCCCGCATTGGAGGCAGATGCTTTAACCTGCAATCTGACCCTATAGCCTCAGGTTGAATAAACTGAGTATTTGATCACAAGTAGGATGGAGGAGGAAATGGCAACCCACTCCGGATTCTTGCCTGGAAAACTCCA
Source organism: Oryx dammah (assembly GCF_014754425.2). Lineage (NCBI taxonomy): Eukaryota > Metazoa > Chordata > Mammalia > Artiodactyla > Bovidae > Oryx > Oryx dammah. The sequence goes on from NW_024070201.1 coordinate 6,148,909, forward strand.
TGGACAGAGGAGCCTAGCGAGCTACAGTCCACGGGGTCACAAAGAGTCAAACACAACTGAGCACACATGCACGTACAAATATGAAACCAGCTGAAACACAAGCTTAACCATGCTGTCGTGTAAAAGTGACATGCCCATATACATCTCCCTTGGAAATGGTTATTCCCTAAAGCAAGCGTGGGATGGAGCAGTTATGAGAATAATGCCGAAGCTCTAGTGGAGGCTTCTTAAAACATGCAGTTCTCTCAAACTTGATTCCAGATGGCTTCTATCTGTAGTTAGGTTCAGCAACATTCTTTCAGTAATGACTGAGAACATTCTCAGCAAAAGTTCAAAAAAAAAGTGTTTGTCCTTAGTCTCTTGATTCTCAATTATAAGGTCTACCTAGATTCTTTCATAAGAGTCATCTTAAAGAAAAAAGAAATGGCTGAATGGCAGAATTATGATGAAAATAATTTTTTTAGAGTTCTGAGAAATATTAAGACAGAAAATATATAAACATTATTCAAAAGATGGTCTTTAAACCACCTGCATCACAATTACCTGGAAGGCTTACTAGCTCCTCAGTATTTTAAAACAGGGTAAGACTGAAGAATAATTTATCAATTATTTTTACATATTTTTTCATAATTTGAGATCATTACATACAATAAGAAGACACTCATTTACCAGAGGAGCTAAATGAGGAATACAATACAACCACTCTAAAGGCGGCTGATGATTTTCTTACATTCCCCTGTAATCCTTAGTTATATTCCTTAGCAAATACTATTTTAAATGAAACTACTAGATGTCAGATTGTCAAAATGAAGTGAACTTTCTTATATATGTTAGATCTTGGCAGTATCATCCTTTCATTTTAAGATTTCCAGTCTAGGTTTAAACAACAACAAGCCCTGTGAAGGTAAGGAAACAAATGTGTTGAGTACCAACTCTGACCTCATTTGCCATGACATGACTTAGGCCTGAGGCCCTCAGCCAGGCACCAAGGAAGACAGGTTTAGGCAGTCAAGCAACGCTACAATCAGCCTTCTGCGTCTCATGAAACACCAGCTGGCTTCCAAAAAAGGATGTGTTCAGGCTGTTGGCTCTTGTGTCTACTGTGAAGAAATCACATTAAATTACAAACCTGGAGCCATATTCATTGCATATTTATGGCGACATTCAAGTTTTCAACTGTTATCAACAGAACATGGCTTAAGTCACCCAAAATACTAACACCTGAGGAGTCAAACGGCCTAGAAAACATTTCCCAAATGTAAATCACCAGGAAGGCACAATGAACACCCTTAAGCAAGGTAGGCAAATGGCCCTACTTTTAATACCACCACCATTTTGATGAAAATGATACAATGAAAGAATCTTATATATATATATATATTTCATTCTTATATGTATTTTTATTTTATTCACAACTTGCTTTAAACAATAACTGTGTAACAGTGTAGAACGTCTTCAATCATCTAAAATGAGTCTTACTGAAATTAGCAAAGTAACTTGGGGAAGGACCCCCAAATCTCAATTGAGTGTATATTGCATACTGAGTACATATGGCTGCATTCAATATGTCAGCAAATTTGGAAAACTCAGCAGTGGCCACAGGACTGGAAGGTCAGTTTTCATCCCAATCCAAAGGAAGGACAATGCCAAAGAATGTTGAAGCTACCATAAAATTGCGCTCAGTTCACATGCTAGCAAGCTAATGCTCAAAATTCTTCAAGGTAGGCTTCAATAGTACATAAACCAAGAACTTCTAGATATACAAGCTGGATTCAGAAAAGGCAGAGGAACCAGAGATCAAATTGCCAACATCTGTTGGATCACAGAGAAAGCAAGGGAATTCCAGAAAAACATCTACTTTTGCTTCACTGATTAGCTAAAGCCTTTGACTGTGTGGATAACAACAAACTGTGGAAAATTCTTCAAGAAATGGGATGCCAGACCACCTGACCTGCCTTCTGAGAAATCTGTACACAGGCCAAGCAGCAACAGTTAGAACAGGACATGGAACAACAGACTGGTTCCAAATCAGGAAAGGAGTACATCAAGGCTGTATATTGTCAACCTGCTTATTTAACTTCTATGCAGAGTACATGGTGAGAAATGCTGGGCTGGATGAATCACAAGCTGGAATCAAGACTGCTGGGAGAAATAGCAACAACCACTAGAATGGCAGAAAGCAAAGAGGAACTAAACAGCCTCTTGATGAGGGTCAAAGAAAAGAGTTTTCAAGCTGGCTTAAAATGCAACACTCAAAAAACATGGCATCTGGTCCCATCACTTCATGGCAAACAGATGAGGAAAAAATGGAAACAATGACAGATTTTATTTTCTTGGGCTCCAAAATCACTGTGGACAGTGACTGCAGCCATGAACTTTAAAGACACCTGCTCCTTAGAAGAAAAGCTATGACGAACCTATTATAAAGTAGAGATATTACTTTGCTGACAAAGGAACGTATAGTCAAGCTAAGGTGTTTCCAGTAGTCACATACAGATGTGTGAGTTGGACCATAAAGAAAGCTCAGAGCCAAAAACTTGATGCTTTCGAAATGTGGTGCTGGAGAAGACTCTTGAGAGTCCCTTGGACTGCAAGGAGATCAAACCAGTCAATCCTAAAGGTAATCAATTCATTGGAAGGACTGATGCTGAAGCTCCAATACTTTGGTTACCTGATGCGAAGAGCTGACCCACTGGAAAAGACCCTAACACTGGGAAAGACTAAAGGCAAAAGGCAAAAAGTCAACAGAGGCCGAGATGGTTGGATGGAATCACCAACTCAATGCACCTGAGTTTGCGAAAACTTCGGGAGCCAGTGAAGGACAGGGAAGCCTGGCGTGCTGCAGTCCATGGCGTCACAAAGAGTTGGACACCACTTAGTGACAAAGACATCACATTTTCAGAATAAATATATATAATGCATGTTGAACAATGAGAGATGATTTCTATACAAGAGTATTCAGAGTCTTATTCAGCCTTAACTGCATTTCATTAAATCTCACCTAAAAAACCTTTTTTTATTTGATATCTCATTACTTAATAGTTAGATGTCATTTTAGGGGTGCTGGTTGCTCAGACAGCTGAAAATTAGTAATGTCTTCAGGGGTTTCTCAGAAGACAAAGCATGACACTGGTGGCAATGTGCTACGTTTATTTACTTAAATGGAGACTCACGGGACACAATCTCAGTCAAGTCATTCAGCTTTTCTGGACCTCATCTTCAGTAGCTGTGACAGGCCTCCATTTACTGATAAGATCCAATACTTCATTTCTTCAACACCTACTGTACAAAAAACCAAGCATTTTATCCATAGAGCTATTGTCAAAGTAAATATGTATCTGATGGCAACACTTGGAAAAATTATTTTGAATAGACTGATAGAACCACTTAGCTAAATTAAGGTTAACAGTTTCTACTGGTAACAACTAATAATAAATAAACGAATAGATTTTATGTGTAGGACTTTCGCAGGAACTAATAAGGTGGTTTGCTAGGCCTGTGTAAAACGTGCCAAAGGGGAGTAGGATTCTTTCATTCGTGGCCAAGTTGTCATTCACCTTTTTTCCATCCAGTAAGTTTTCCTTATATGGTCATGCCATGCTTTTTTTTTTTTTTTTTAAATTAAAGAAAATAAATGCCAGACAGTCATCCAATCTAGGTTTACCTTTTTAGGTAGTGTTGACTTACATGAATACTTAGTAGTCTATCAACACTAATTATAAATACAAATTAAATGTCTTCTTTCTCCCTCCTTTAGGCTTACTATGTTCATTAAAAAGAAGAACAAAAATCACTTTATGATTTTTGAGGCTCTGCTCAGGTTGAAAACTAGGATTCAACTTGGTTTTCCTAAGTCACAGCTGAAATGTAACACTGCAACTGAAATGTCAGTGAAAACAGTTCTCTTCTTTGAAACTTTCAAGTTAACTGACTATGAAATTCAATCACACTATAAAATATATTAACACCTTTTTGAAGGGGATTTTTATGGATATTGATAGAAAATGTTACCATCATCCTCATTAAAAGGAAATTAACAAAAAGGGTATACTGCTAGACCATACACGTATGACCTAAATCAAATCCCTTATGATTATACACTGGAAGTGAGAAATAGATTTAATGGCAAACACCCTCTTCCACAACACAAGAGAAGACTCTACACATGGACATCACCAGATGGTCAACACCGAAATCAGATTGATTATATTCTTTGCAGCCAAAGATGGAGAAGCTCTATACAGTCAACAAAAACAAGATTGAGAGCTGACTGTGGCTCAGATCATGAACTCCTTATTACCAAATTCAGACTGAAATTGAAGAAAACAGGGAAAACCGCTAGACCATTCAGGTATGACCTCAATCAAATCCCTTATGATTATACAGTGGAAGTGAGAAATAGATTTAAGGGACTAGATCTGATAGACAGAGTGCCTGATGAACTATGGAATGAGGTTCGTGACATTGTACAGGAGACAGGGATCAAGACCATCCCCATGGAAAAGAAATGCAAAAAAGCAAAATGGCTGTCTGGAGAGGCCTTACAAATAGCTGTGAAAAGAAGAGAAGTGAAAAGCAAAGGAGAAAAGGAAAGATATAAGCATCTGAATGCAGAGTCCCAAAGGATAGCAAGGAGAGATGAGAAAGCCTTCTTCCGCAATCAATGCAAAGAAATAGAGGAAAACAACAGAATAAGACTAGAGATCTCTTCAAGAAAATTAGAGATACCAAGAGAACATTTCATGCAAAGATGGGCTCAGCAAAGGACAGAAATGGTATGGATCTAACAGAAGCAGAAGATATTAAGAAGAGGTGGCAAGAATACACAGAAGAACTGTACAAAAAAGATCTTCATGACCCGGATAATCACGATGGTATGATCACTAATCTAGAGCCAGACATCCTGGAATGTGAAGTCAAGTGGGCCTTAGAAAGCATCACTATGAACAGAGCTAGTGGAGGTGATGGCATTCCACTTGAGCTGTTTCAATTCCTGAAAGATGATGCTGTTAAAGTGCTGCACTCAATATGCCAGCAAATTTGGAAAACTCAGCAATGGCCACAGGACTGGAAAAGGTCAGTTTTCATTCCAATCCCAAAGAAAGGCAATGCCAAAGAATGCTCAAACTACCACACAATTGCACTCATCTCACATGCTAGTAAAGTAATGGTCAAAATTCTCCAAGCCAGGCTTCAGCAATATGTGAACTGTGAACTTCCTGATGTTCAAGCTGGTTTTAGAAAAGGCAGAGGAACCAGAGATCAAATTGCCAACATCCGCTGGATCATGGAAAAAGCAAGAGAATTCCAGAAAAACATCTATTTCTGCTTTATTGACTATGCCAAAGCCTTTGACTGTGGATCACAGTAAACTGTGGAAAATTCTGAGATGGGAATACCAGACCACCTGACCTGCCTCTTGAGAAACCTGTATGCAGGTCAGGAAGCAACAGTTAGAACTGGACATGGAAGAACAGACTGGTTCCAAATAGGAAAAGGAGTACGTGAAGGCTGTATATTGTTACCCTGCTTATTTAACTTATATACAGAGTACATCATGAGAAATACTGGAGTTGAAGAAACACAAGCTGGAATCAAGATTGCTGGGAGAAATATCAATAACCTCAGATATGCAGATGACACCACCCTTATGGCAGAAAGTGAAGAGGAACAAAAAAGCCTCTTGATGAAAGTGAAAGAGGAGAGCTAAAAATTTGGCTTAAAGCTCAACATTCAGAAAACGAAGATCATGGCATCCAGTCCCATCACTCCATGGGAAATAGATGGGGAAACAGTGGAAACAGTGTCAGACTTTATTTTGGGGGGCTCCAGAATCACTGCAGATGGTGACTGCAGCCATGAAATTAAAAGACGCTTCCTCCTTGGAAGAAAACTTATGACCAATCTAGACAACATATTGAAAAGCAGAGACATTACTTTGCTGACTAAGGTCCATCTAGTCAAGGCTATGGTTTTTCCAGTGGTCATGTGTGGATGTGAGAGTTGGACTGTGAAGAAGGCTGAGCACCGAAGAATTGATGCTTTTGAAGTGTGGTGTTGGAGAAGACTCTTGAGAGTCCCTTGGACTGCAAGGAGATCCAACCAGTCCATTCTGAAGGAGCTTGGCCCTGGGATTTCTTTGGAAGGAATGATGCTAAAGCTGAAAATCCAGTACTCTGGCCACCTCATGCGAAGAGTTGACTCATTGGAAAAGACTCTGATGCTGGGAGGGATTGGGGGCAGGAGGAGAAGGGGACGACAGAGGGTGAGATGGCTGGATGGCATCACAGGCTTAATGGACGTGAGTTTGAGTGAACTCCGGGAGTTGGTGATGGACAGGGAGGCCTGGCGTGCTGTGATTCACAGGGTTGCAAAGAGTCAGACACGACTGAGCGACTGAATTGAACTGAATACTTTAAACACAAGATCACTTAGGGACTGTGTCAGTTTTTGAACCATGCTCACTGGCTGAATCCTGAATTTTACACAAGACACTGCTGAAAGGGGCATTCTCAGGTATCTAGCTTTTAGATTGTCATTTTTTGAGAACTCCGATGTACTCTCTCTACTCTGATTAAAATGGCAAATACCCACGAGCTTATGAAAACAAATCCAAACTCTAGGAATCTAAATAACTGATTCTTTAGAACAATATCAGAAGATACCATTGGATTTTAAGGTAAAACTAAAATACCTGAATTATAAAATAAGTATTTCTTTATATCTTGAAGAAAAAAAAGCCCATCTCTGTAGAAGAGTTTGCATGAAATATTTTCATCGGCTGCAACTTTGGGAAGGAGCAGCAGCTGAGTGGCAGAATGGGCTATAATGCCTGCCGATCATGAATCACTTATATCTGCGAAATTGTGGAAAGTTTTTGTCACTGTTGCTCAAGACCGACAAAATGGAGATTTGGACAAAGACAAACTATTAAAATCGCTTGAGGGATGAAACAGACGAGGCCTATTTGGAACGCTTCAGTCTATAAAGATGAAGTCCAAGTGGAGATGTGATTAAAATCACAAATGGAAAGGAAAATTCTGAAGTTCTTAAAATATGAAAACCACGTCACGTCTGAAGGAAAGTTTCTGCCACCGGCCATCATCTCCTGCCTCCACGCCTCTGCTCACACAGGGCCCCGGCCTCGGTGTCTTTCCCTCATGTCAGCAGCTCTGAGTTGGCTCCAATGTCCACTGCTGGGCTTCCTGAGCTCTCCCCGCCTCACTCGACCCTGTGCAGGTCTAACTGTCCTCTTCTGCCTTCATGGAGGTGTCTTTAGAGTTACTTTTAACACTGTACAGGTCACAGGGCTATTATGCATACATGTTCTTCAATCCCCACTGTGATATGCATTTATTAATGTTTTATGGAACAAAAGGGGCATATCATGGGATCTTGTAGATTTATGAAGTTCTATGGAAGTGTGAGGCATTATTTTTTAACAAAGTACTATTCCACCATAGGGAGAAGGCAATGGCAACCCACTCCAGTACTCTTGCCTGGAAAATCCCATGGACGGAGGAGCCTGGTAGGCTGCAGTCCATGGGGTCGCTAAGAGTCGGACATGACTGAGCGACTTCACTTTCACTTTTCACTTTTCTGCACTGGAGAAGGAAATGGCAACCGACTCCAGTGTTATTGCCTGAAGAATCCCAGGGACAGGGGAGCCTGGTGGGCTGCCGTCTATGGGGTCGCACAGAGTTGGACATGACTAAAGCAACTTAGCAGCTGCAGAAGCATTCCACCATAACAAATATTAAGGCAAAGAAAATATCTAAAGGTCTTAGCTTCAATAGTATTGGGCCAAACTCTCATTCTATTATATGAATCATCTCAGATGCATAAAGTGAAAACATACCTGTATCAAGAGTTTTGATGTGATCAGCCAAGTGGCATCAAAGAGAAGCCCTAGTATTTGTTTAGAGGAGCTCCTTGAGATCCCAGAATTACTTAATCCAACATACTCATGTTACAGATGAGGAAAATCACAAACAAAAGATAAAAAATAAACAAAAGTATGCTGCTAGCTTAAGCAATCTTCAAAAATCATGTAAAAGCCTTACAAAAACCATCAACCTTAGGCAGCTTAAAAGATGTCAAATCTGCAAAGCAAAAGAAACAAACAACAAAATGAAAAGATATCCATGGAACTGGGGGGAAAAAAGTGCAAACCATATATATTTGGTAAGGGGTACTATCCAAAATATTAAATTGAATCTCAAAAAGCCCCTACATAATCCCAATAAAAATGGGCAAAGGACCTGAAAAGACATTTGTTCAAAGAAGATACACGAAGGCACATGAAAAGATGCTCAGGATCACTAAACATCAGAGAAATGGAAATGAAAACCTTGATGAAATATTACTGCCAGACTGAGAGAATGGCAAGCATTAAAAAGAAGAGACAGCAAATGTTGCAGAGAATAAGGAGAAAAGGGAAGCCCAGTACACTGCTGGTGGCACTGCAAACTGGTACAGCCACTGGGGAAAACAGTAGGGAGGGTCCTCAAAGACTAAAAACACAACTACCATACGATCCAGCTTTTGGGTATGTATCCAAAGAAAGCAAAGGCACTGACTCACAAGGATATATGGACTCCCATATTCATAGCAGCATTATTTACAATAAACAAAACATGGAAACAGTCTAAGTGTCCACTGATGAGCGAACAGATAAAGAAGGTGTGTGTGGAGGGTGTGGGTAGCACTCAGCCAAAAAAACAAGGAAATCCTGCCATTTGAGACAATATGGATGAACCTTAAGAGCATAATGCTAGGTGAACTAAGTTAGAGGGAAAAAGACCAATACTGTACGATCTCACTTATATGCGGAAGCTTAAGGGGGTTAAAACGCTCACAGAAAATGCCACCAGACTCGTGGTTATTAGAGGTGGGCAGGGGAGTACAGGGGTAGGGGTAACTGGATGAAGTTGCTCAAAAGGTACAAACATGCAGTTGTAAGATAAATACTAGGGACATAACGTACAACATGGTGACGACAGTTAACACTGCTGTATGACACATGAATGCTAAGAGAGTAATTTCAAAGGGTTCTCATCATCAGGAAAAACCATCCATTTTTTCCTTTTTCCATTATTTTTGTATCTATATAAGATGATGGATGTCAAGTAAACTTATGGTAATTATCTCACAATATACACAAGTCAAATCGTTATGTTTACACGTTAAACTTACAGAGTACTGCATGTCAACTCTATCTCAGTAAAACTGGGGAAGAAAATCCCAAATCTGTTTGCTCTTTCAGTAAACTGTTTAGGTCTGCTTTGTCTCATAAAACCTTAATTACTTCAGCCCCTAGTGATATTTTCTTTTCCAAAATATCATAGTATAGTATATTACTTATCATCCAATCATTTAAACATTCATTTTCTTAACTCTAAGCATGGTAGTAGGTGCAGGGGAAACAAAACTGAAATCGTTTCCTGGTTCTGAGGGATTCTACATCTACTGCAGGACATCTGTCTGGTATGGTTTAACTCACCAACTAGATTATAAAGAAAATGTCTATAATTATTTGTTTATTGTTCATACACAAACATTTATATTCCTTTCCTGTATACCATGTCAAGGCACAGAATAAAACTCAAGTTAATGACTGGTAGGAAAAAAACTCAGAATATACATTATATATATATATATTCCAAGATGAACTGGTAAAAATTTCATTTTAATCACCCAAAGACAGCACAACTTACTTTTACTAACTGAAGCAAGTCCTGACTTATATTTAGATCATTCAGTTATTTCTAGGCATAACCTGAATCTTTTGAATCACTAAACTGGTGTAAGTCAATATAATTAAAGAACTGCTGAAATTAAATGGCAAACTTACATAGAACAGTATAATGTTGGAACTGAAAGGAAAACTTGAGGACCAACAGACCAATTGTTTAATTTTACGGATGGGGAAATGGGCAGATAAGAGAGTATTGTAACTCAGTGCTTGCAGTGGCTCTGTGACAGGTTTCTGACTCACAGAGTAGCACAGTGTCTGCTGGCAACACCCAGCCTGATCTCCTGAATCAAGTAGCTTGGCCAAGAGAGGCCAGAGTGAAAGGGGCATGGGCACCGCCTCACCTGTCCAACACCTGCTAATATCAAGGTCACTGGCAGAAGCATCTGCAACTGCTCTGATGCCTGTGACTCAGAGGATGAACAACAACACACAACAAAGCCATGTCATCAGCGTCTTACGGGTCCTTCATTAGCCAGGCGCTTACTGAAGACTGCATGTGAACCAGGTCACTAACAAAGAAGAAAAGTGTACCCCAGAAGTTCTTTTACAGAGAAGTGCAAGGACCTCTTCATTGGACTCTCAGTTTTTGGTATTAATTTACTATTAACTACTCTTTATAGTCCTCTATCTTATATTATAGGGAAACACCTGGAGTTACACTAAGACCCCTTCTCTTTCCTCCTGGACACACAGCGGTCTGGCCTCTGGTCCAGTGGGCTGTGCCACACTGCCTACATACAGGTGGAGCATTCTTGATCTTCCAAGTCCAATTCTCTCTCACCTTGTAAACGGCAAAGCTGAGACCATGGTGGTCACTCAAGCACCTGCCTGAGATCGTGACACCAAGTGGGCGGTATAGGCAGAACTAAAATCCCAGTCTCCCATCAGTCAACTTTTCTCTCTCCCAGCCCTCTCCCATGCTCCCCCCACCCCCTCCCCACACAAGAATAACCCTCTCCCATACCACACACACAAAAGGAAGAAAACAAAAACAAAAATAAATCTACACCCAAGCCAAACAGTATTACAAAACAGTACTATCTGGACTACAGTTCGTTTGAAACACTTCCTGAACACTGCTAAGTGCAAGGTATTACTGACATCAAAATGAGTTAGACACAGTTCCTGACCTGGAAATGTTTCCTTTTAGTGGGAAAGATCCACTAAGATAAAGTTTTAATTGAAAATGATACAGTGAGGCTCATGTTGTTTATGGAAAGGTTCTTGGTCCCATCTAGGTATACAGAGGACACACAGAGAAGATAACCTCTGACCTGAGTGCTCAAAAATCTATAAAATTAGCTCACTGATGAGGCTGGAAAAGCATTCCACAAAGAGAGAAACACAGGCTAAATCACAGAAGTGTAGCTTTTGTCCACTTAAATAAAAGGGCTGGAGTAGATTTCAATTAAACCACTGTGACTGAAAAAGATTTAACATCATTCTAACAAACAGCTATGTCTCCAGACATTACTAAATGCCCCCTGGGAGGGGGCAAAACCAATTCTGTTGGAGTACTACTACTACTCTAGACTTGAGAATAAAAATCATGTGTTATTCAACTATGTACCTCTAGTTCCTAAAAAAAAGTCCCTTATATGTTCTATAATGTTGATTCAACTAAGCTATCTTTCTTGGAACCTAACATGCTACATTAAAATGTTACCCTTTAGGACTGCTCTGGTAGTATAGTGGCTAGGAAGCTGCCTGCCAACGCAGGGGATGCAGGTTTGATCCCTGGCTGGGAAGACTGCACATGCCACAGGACAGCTAACCCGCTGAGCCCTTGGGTCACTGCTGCTGCGCCCCGCACCCCACGACCGAGGAGCCCCTGCTCGCCGCAACTGAGAAAGCTCTCGGTAGCAGCCGAGGCCCAGTGCAGCCAAAAGCATCTTGTGAGTGAGCAACAAAGCACTCAGACACCGAGGGCGTTTGGATCCCGCGTTACCCAGCATCACCTCCCCTGTCCCAGGACAAAACACCAAAAAGCGCTGCTAGTGTCCGACGCGTGTCCACTCAGATGCTTGAGACATGCGAGCACCTACTTCCTGAAGAGTCTTTATGCTGTGAAACTCACCTATCACACACAAAAATGTAGAATTTTCACTATAAACACTATGTTTATTTTAAAAGATAAACACCCAAATAGACATTTCTCCAAGGAGAACATACAAATGGTCAACAAGCACACAAAAAGATGTTCAACAACACCATTAGCAGAGTCATTAGGGAAATAGAAACCAAGACCAAATGAAGCACAACCCATTTGATGCCTATCATCAAGAAAAGGGCTTCCCTGGTGCTCGGTGGTCAAGAATTCGCCTATCAATGCAACAGACGTGAGTTGGATCCTTGGGTTGGGAAGATGCCCTGGAGAAGGAAAGAGCAACCCACTCCAGTAATCTTGTCTGGGAAATCTCAGAGGAGCCTGGCAGGCTACACTCCACAGGGTCACAAAAGAATCGGACACGACTTAGCAACTAAACAACAACAATTTATCAAGAAAACAAAAAAGGAGTATTGGCAGGGAAGTAGAACACTTAGGAACTCTTGTGCATTGATGATATGAATGAAAATTGCTGCAGCCATTGTGAAAACATTTTGCAGTTCTTAAAAAAAAAATTAAATATAAAATTACCATATGATCCAATACTTTCACTTCTAGGTATATACTCGAACCAAGTGCTCAAGCAGATGTGTACATCAGTGTTCAAAAGTAGCACTATTCACAATAGCTAAAAGGTGGAAACAACCAAGCGTCCGTCAACACACAGATGGATAAACAAAATGTGACCCACACATACAGAATGTTATTTAGCCGTGACATTTACTAAAAAACGACAAATACTGCATGATAAAGGGCTTCCCTCGTGGCTCAAGTGTTTAAAAAAAAAACAAAAAACAAATCTGCCTGCAGTGTAGGAGACCTGGGTTCCATCCCTGGGTTGGGAAGATCCCCTGGAGGAGGGCATGGCAACCCACTCCAGTATTCTTGCCTGGAGAATCCCATGGACAGAGGAACCTGGTGGGCTACAGTCCATAGGGTCACAAAGAGTTGGACAGGACCGACTGACTAACACACACTTATAAGAAGGACCTAAAATAGGCAAATTCATAGACACGAGAATGCAGACTAAAGCCCCACCTCCCACCCCACACCAGGGACTGGAGGAAAGGGGAAAATGCAGAGCTACTATTGAACATTATGGGCACAGGGTATCTATTTCAGATGATGAACAAATTCTGGAAATGGGTGTTGATGACGGTTATGTAACATTATGAATGACCTTAGATGCCACCGAATTGTGTACTTAAAAATTGTTAAAGTGGTAAATTTTATGGTATATGTTATATACCACAATTAAAAAAAATTTTTTTTAAGTAAAAAAGTTAATCATGCAGACTATTAGCTGTTTTCTTTTTCCTTCACAACCTAATGCCTGGTGAAATTCTTCTAAATGCAGTACTGAATCATATTCCCAATACAGTCTAAGAACTGCCTCAAAGGAAGTTCAGTGAACCTGTACAGGAAAAAATTTAGTGAAAATCAGGATCTCTGTGCAGTATCTGTTGACTTCACAAATCCACCTAATACCACTGGCAGCATCAGCCTTTGATAGCTACAGTGTGGTAAGTAAGCAAGGTACCAGAAATTCCTGAAGAACTAAAGCAGAACTATAAACAATAAGTTCCAGCTACAAAACTAGAAAGGTAGATACAGAACTAGAAAGACCAGTCTTGTGTGCAATCAACAATGAGATATATTCATGTCAGGTAAAGGTTTCAGGCTTGTTTCATACTCAAGAGGCAGTATTTTAACTGACTGTGAAAATACTGGATTTTGGCAGAATATTAAGCTGTGTATGGTGAAAGATTGGGTACATAGTTCTGTGACACTCTCACACTATCATCAAAAACAAGTAAGCATCTCTCAATGAAATCCACAGCCTAAATCCTAAAGTGACCAACATAAAGACACTATGTAGGTTGAAAAATGGTCTGATAATTTCATCAAAACAAAGAAAATGAAATTTCAAACTATGATTGTAACTACTGCTTAGATATGCATTTTCATAAAGAAGTGCAGACAAAAATGTGTATGTAAGAATTTTTCATCCACATATGCAAATGATACCACCCTAACGGCAGAAAGTGAAGAACTAAAGAGCCTCTTCATGAGGTTGAAAGAGGAGAATGAAAAAGTTGGCTTGAATATCAGCATCAAAAAGACTAAGATCATGGTCACATCACTTCATGGCAAACAGAAGAGGAAAAAGTGGAAGCAGTAACAGATTTTTTTTCTTGGGCTTCAAAATCACTGAAGTCAGTGACTGCAGCCATGGCATTCAAAGACGCTTGCTCCTTGGAAGGAAAGCTATGACAAACCTGGACACAATATTAAAAGCAGAGATATCACTTTGCCGACAAAGGCCACATAATCAAAGTTATGGTTTTTCCAATAGTCATGTACGGATGTGAAAGTTGGACCATAAAGAAAGCTGAGCACTGAAGAATTGATGCTTTCAAACTGTGGTGTTGGAGATGACTCTTCAGAGTCCCTTGGACTGCAAGGAGATCCAGCCAGTCCATCCTAAAGGAAATCAGTCCTGAATATTCATTGGAAGGACTGATGCTGAAGCTGAAACTCCAATACTTTGCCCCCTGATGCGAAGAGTTGACTCATTGGAAAAGACCTTGATGCTGGGAAAGATTGAGGGCAGGAGAAGAAGGGGACGACAGAGGATGAGATGGTTAGATGGCATCACCGACTCAGTGGACATGAGTCCGAGCAAACTCCAAGAGACAGTGGAAGACAGAGGAGACTGGTGTACTCTGGGTCCATGAGGTTGCAAAGAGTCAGACACGACTTAGCAACTGAATAGTAACAAGAATTTTTCGAGAATTAACACATACATCAGACTAGTATACTGGTATTTTTTAATTACTGTAGGCCATGCCTAACTATAGACATTGTGGAAACTACAAAATAAACACAATATAGAACACTTCCTCTCTAAGGATGCCATCTAAAGGAAAAAAGTTATCTCAAGGAAGAAAGAGAGTTGGATGAAACTATTAAATAAGCAAATATATTCTTTAACTGTGGCTTAACTTGTTAACTAAAGCTATTTCTCATGAGACTTTATATCTCAACAATTTGCGACACAAGATAATTGAGCACTAACCCATCATTTTTAAAGCTCCCCAAATACTGCTTGACAATACTTCAATTGGCCAACAATCAAAGCATCCTGAGACTTATGTCTGACAAACAAGAGACGCTAAAATGACACTCCCCATTTCTCTGGAAAGAAGTGTGCAAAAACTGCTTGCAATCTCTTTCTGAGCAAATTAACGGCAGGGGAGTTAAAAAACAGAAATGGAAAGAGAGTGAGTTTTCTTTTCTTCTCTCCTCCAAGTCTAAGCAACGTGTTGAGATTTCAGAGTTCTCTCTGGCAAAGATCCGCGGGCCCCATAGCTGTCTTCTCACTTCATCGCTGACAGCTCTTCCTGTTTGTCCAGCCTGGAGAAGACGGACGTAGACAGGCCCCTGTCCCCATACAGGACGGTCCTGGTGCTGCAGCATCCCTCGGTAAGGCACGTCCCTTCATCTGTGCAACCAATGAGGAAGCACCATCTGTGGGCAAAGCCCCCATGGAGGGGTGATGTGGGGAATAGAAGGGAGATCCAGTCCCCAACCAGAGCCCCAAGATTCCTCAGAGCAAGGATTAGAAAGGAAATAAGTTTAATATTTAATATAAATGCAATCAAAAGCTATCATTTTAACTTTCCCAAATTCCTTCCACCTTTGCACAATCGCAAAAGCAGTATTAAATATTTACATGCCCCTGCCCCGTTTTTAACCACCTACACTCAGCAATAACGAGTCTGGCCAATCATTTCATATCCATCCTGATTAAAGGACTGAGACTTGACTGCCTGCCTCACAGGCCACCACCTTCCACACCAGCTTCTGGGCCAGCTTCCCTTAAACACAACTCCTATCCGTTCTCGCCCCTTCCTTTACAACAGTAAATCTGGCTTCCCCTATCATCATCCCTGGCTTAAAACTTCATCTGACCTCCACCCCCAGCCCCATATCTATCAGCCTTTCCCTCCTTCAGATATACTGTTAATTTTTTATCCAGCACAGAGGTCATGCTCATCTTATTCCATCTGCCTGAACAAACCATGCCTCTTCTTTCTATTATCCTATAACGCTTTCAAATTCTTACTACAAAACAGCTCCATTACCTGTGCAATAAAAAATGTAACTTGTTTTTAAAAATGTATTGATACAGTCATCAGCTGGCAGATGAGTGGACATTTCAGATACTGTCCTGTTTTACACAGAACAGTAAACTAGCATTTATAAGGCATTCGTGCTTCGTCGCTCAGTTATGTCTGACTCTTTGCAACCCGTGGACTATATAACCCACTGGGCTCCTCTGTCCACGGGAGTTTCTTCCAGGCAAGAATACTGCAGTGGGCTGCCTTTCCTCCTCCAGAGGATCTTCTCGACCCAGGGATCAATCCGGTGTCTCCAGGGCCTCTTATATTACAGGTGGATTCTTTACCACTGAGCCATTGGGAAGCCCATTTATAAAGCACATCAAATACTAACTACAGTGTTGACAGCTACCCCAAAACTGACACCAATGATGAGCAGGCATCATTAACTCTTGTGGGATCCTTAAACCTGGCACATTAATGCCTTCCAGAATCACCAGTGTGTGCACACAGGACTTACTGAACTGAATGAATAAAAGTGTTAGTCACTTAGTCGTGTCCGACTCTGTGCAACCCCACAGACTGTAGCCCACCAGGCTCCTCTGTCCATGGGATCTTCCCAACCCAAGGAATGAAGCTGGGTCTCCTGCACTGCAGACAGATTCACTGAACTGAATAAACCCCTGCTGAACTATGTCTTAGTTCCAAGTCTTTTTTTTTCCCTCTTCAGTTTTTTTCTATTACACAAGATCTTTCAGACACAGAAATTAATCCAAGTCTGCTTTCCTTTTGCAGAAACACAGGCTGTCCTATATGTACACTCAGCTTTGAAACCAATGGTCTTTTCAGTTCAGTTCAGTTCAGTTGCTCAGTCATGTCCGACTCTTTGCGACTCAATGAATCGCAGCACGCCAAGCCTCCCTGCTCCCAGAAAGACCTAAAAACCAGGTATTTACAGATAAGCCAGACATTTACTTCCAGTTTAGAGACCAACGTTGCATTCTTATGAGGTAACTAAGAAATACCATGGCATCCGGTCCCATTACTTCATGGCAAACAGAAGGGGAAAAGTGGAAGCAGTGACAGATTTTATTTTCTTGGACTCCAAAATCACTGCATACAGTGACCGCAGTCATGAAATTCAAAGAAGCTTGTTCCTTGGAAGGCAAACTATGACAAGCCTAGACAGCATATTAGAAAACAGTGACATCACTTTGCTGACAAAGGTCCACAAAGTCAAAGCTATAGTCTTCCCAGTAGTCATGTACGGTTGTAAGAGTTGAACCACAAAGAAGGTTGAGCGCCGAAGAATTGATGCTTTTGAACTGTGGTGTTGGAGAAGACTCTTGAGAGTCCCTTGGACTGCAAGGAGATCCAACTAGTCCACCCTAAAGGAAATCAACCCTGAATAGTCACTGGAAGGACTACTGCTGAAACTCCCAACATTTTGGCCACCTGATGCGAAGAACTGACTCACTGGAAAAGGCTGACGGGAAAAGCAGAATGAGGCAGCAGAGGATGAGGTGGTGAGACAGCATCACCACTCAAAGGACATGAGTCTGAGCACACTCTGGGAGACAGTGGAGGACAGAGGAGCCTGGCGTGCTTCAGTCCATGGGGTCGTGAAGAACGGGACAGGACTTCACAACCGAACAACAAGAAATACCAAGTGTCCCAAGGTAAAGCATGCTCTGGTCATTTCAGATGCTATGAAATGGTTAGATTTTAAAACACTATTTTAAAAATTCTTTTTTTCCTAATACAGACTAAACTTTACTTATTTTAAATAATCAAGGGGAGCCAAAATTAGCATGGACTTAGAAAATTCACAAGAACACTTTTAAAGGTTTTAAAAGACTTTTCTAAAGCTTTATTTTGCCAAAAGGATTTTCAGCAATATATTCAAATAATTTTTAAAACATACACAGTAAACATTTCCTTCTGCTTTTCATGACTATCACTCTAAATTTTTTTTTAAATAATCAGTTTTTAAAGTCCATCATATGGTTGGCAGGGGCACCATGTGGCTATAATAGTAAATACAGGTTAAAAAATTCTGATAATAGCTGTTGTTAGGATTGTGGAGAAAAAAAGACTTCTTAAAAACCAGAAAAATAAAATAACACCACAGTGGTTCTGCCTGTTTAGAAGTCATTCTCAAGGCAGAGGTCCAATGCTAAAATTAAACTCTATTTCTTATTCAATAGTTAATCTCTTTGAACCTACTTTCTTCAACTGTAAAACAGGAATGGTGTCCATGTTATGTGTAGAAAGTGGTCAACTGTACCTCATTTCCTTTAAGTCTGGTTTTATTTCAGCAATTAAATAATTTCAAAAAATAGAAGCCGCCTAAAGAAATCATTTTATTAACCTCAATACTCCAGTATCTACATGTAATGGTAAGAAATCCTTTATTCTTATCTCTTTATAGTGCCAAAATAGGGACTAGAATTTATAGAGATGACTAGATGGAGTATTCTGTTATATGACATTATAAATTTTCATGGTCCTGTGTTGAGAGTTATATGAGAAATGTAGTTAGAGCATATAGTGGATCACTAAATATTCAGTTAGTTCCAAACAGGAAAAGGAATATGTCAAGGCTGTATATTGTCACCCTGCTTATTTAACATATATACAGAGTACATCATGAGAAATGCTGGGCTGGAGGAAGCACAAGCTGGAATCAAGATTGCTGGGAGAAATATCAATAACCTCAGATATGCAGATGACACCACCCTTATGGCAGAAAGTGAAGAAGAACTATAGAGCCTCTTGATGAAAGTGAAAGTGGAGAGTGAAAAAGTTGGCTTAAAGCTCAACATTCAGAAAACGAAGACCATGGCATCTGGTCCCATCACTTCATGGGAAATAGATGGGGACACAGTGGAAACAGTGTCAGACTTTATTTTTCTGGGCTCCAAAATCACTGCAGATGGTGATTGCAGCCATGAAATTAAAGGACGCTTACTACTTGAAAGAAAAGTTATGACCAACCTAGACAGCATATTGAAAAGCAGAGACATTACTTTGTCAACGAAGGTCTGTCTAGTCAAGGCTATGATTTTTCCAGTGATCATGCATGGATATGAGAGCTGGACTATAAAGAAAGCTGAGTGCCAAAGAATTGATGCTTTGAACTATAGTGTTGGAGAAGACTCTTGAGAGACAAGAGACTCTTGCAAGGAGATCCAACCAGTCCATCCTAAAGCAGATCTGTCCTGGGTGTTCATTACAAGGACTGAGGTTGAAGCTGAAACTCCAATGCTTTGGCCACCTGATGCAAAGAGCTGACTCATTGGAAAAGACTCTGATGCTGGGAAAGATTGAGAGCAGGAGGAGAAGGGGACAACAGAGGATGAGATGGTTGGATGGCATCACCGACTCAATGGACATGGGTTTGGGTGGACTCTGGGAGTCGGTGATGGACAGGGAGGCCTGGCGTGCTGCAGTTCATGGGGTTGCAAAGAGTCAGACATGACTGAGCGACTCAACTGAAGTGAAATATTCAATTATGTTCCAGTCTAGTGCAGTGGTTAATAGTATGGACTTAGGTGTCAGACGAGCCAAGAAGGTGATATAGCCACTACTGATATACTCTTGCTTGAAGTGTGCCTTAGTTACCTCATCAATAAAATGGAAATAATAAGAGTTTTTGTGAGAATTCATTGAATTACTTCTTATAAAAGACTTATATCAGTGCTTGGCCTCTAATAGTGTTAGTTGCTCAGTTGTGTCCAACTCTTTGCGAATCCATGGATTATAGCCTGCCAGTTCCTCTGTCCATGGAACTCTCCAGGCAAAAGTACTGGAGTCGGCTGCCATTCCCTTCTCCAGGAGATCTTCCCAACCCAGAGACTGAACCCAGGTCTCCTGCACTGCAGGCAGATTTTTCACTGTCTGAGGCATTATAGCTTGGCCTATAATGAGCACTCAAGAAATACTAGTTGTTATTGTTACTATTGCTGATAACAGTTTAGAACAAACCATGTCCTTGTAACCCACCTAAATATATTAATAGCCAAATGAATAATAAAGTCAATCTTATGCAACAATGCCTGAGCATAAACTACTGGGTGTTGAAGAGAAATTAAAGTTACAGCCCCAACAAACAGTACAAGTTTCAAAAGGTATTTGACCACAGAAACTCATTCTCTGTAATATGTAGCAGAAGAGAGGTACTTTACTTATTAATCAAATCTAAGATCCCATGAAATGTTAAGAAGCACTCTAATTTGAGAGTGAAATTATGTTAGAATTGAATGTTATTCAAATTATGTTAGATTTTCTTCACTGTTAGAACTGAAGAAATGCTACTGGAATAAAAATGAGTGAACTTAATGCTACCAAAGTTGAGATAGGAAGGTTCAAATACTGTCAACGCAAGCTACATAAACAAGATCTTTGCTGGCATCTGAGCTGGAGCTGCTTCTTAAATGATAAAAAAAAAATAGGAGAAGTTAAGGGGACCGGAAGGGTAAGCGGCCCAAACAGAGGGAACCTGCCATGCAGAGTTACACACGCAGGAACAAGCACGGTCTCTGTAGCGTGGTCTCTGCAGTGTGCGGTGCGCAGGGCGAGCAGGCGGGGGAGACAGAGAGGAGGCTGGAAAGGAGACTTGGGTGGTGAACTGTAACCTCTAGGAGAGCTGCTCCATTGGCTTGTACACGTGCAATCATTATATGTGACTTAACTAATTTAACTACCAAACTAAGTTATTGACATAGCTCACTCAACTAACTCATCCTAAGTGAATCTGGATTAAGTGCCCTGTCTTAACTGCCGGGGCTCAGGGCAAAGGGCTTCTCTTATGTGTCTCTGGTGGACCATGGCTTTGGACAACCCCTTTGGTCCTGAAAGACTCACAAATAATCAGGCTTCAAAACACCACAAATTCTGAAAAGCATAAAGAACAAGAGGAGTAGGCAAAGGACAGGAAAAGTAGAAATACATATAAGGCAACATGGATGTGAGAACAAGAATCCTGAAGTTATTATTAATCCTGTCTACTCCTTGGAAGGAAAGTTATGACCTACTTAGATAGCATATTCAAAAGCAGAGACATTACTTTGCCAACAAAGGTCCGTCTAGTCAAGGCTATGGTTTTTCCAGTGGTCATGTATGGATGTGAGAGTTGGACTGTGAAGAAAGCTGAGCACTGAAGAAATGATGCTTTTGAACTGTGGTGTTGGAGAAGACTCTTGAGAGTCCCTTGGACTGCAAGGAGATCCAACCAGTCCATTCTGAAAGAGACCAGTCCTGGGTGTTCTTTGGAAGGACTGATGCTAAAGCTGAAACTCCAATATTTTGGCTACCTCATGCAAAGAGTTGACTCATTGGAAAAGACTCTGATGCTGGGAGGGATTGGGGGCAGGAGGAGAAGGGGACGACCGAGGATGAGATGGCTGGATGGCATCATGGACTCGATGCACATGAGTTTGAGTAAACTCTGGGAGTTGGTGACGGACAGGGAGGCCTGGCGAGCTGCAATTCATGGGGTCGCAAAGAGTTGGACACGACTGAGCAACTGAACTGAACTGAACTGAAGCAAGTGAAGACCTGTAAGGCTTGCTGTGTTTTGATTTTGAACAGTTCAAACTAATACGGTCAACATTTTACAGATATTTCACAGATGAATCTATTTATTTATGCTTCCTAATATTCTTTCTCTACCTTCAATTTTTTTTTCTCAGTTCAACCTTTATGATTTCTAGGGCTTAACTTTCCAAGGATGAAAAGACTTAGATGATACACTTATTACATTTCTTTTCAAGTTGGTTATATGGAACATAAAAATGGCCACTTCTTTCCACATCTGAAGACAACCTCTGTGGTCCCAGCAGAGGAAGGCCTTAGGCAGCAGTGGTATTTCCGGTATACTAGAACTCCTTCCCAAACCCTGAAGAAATTATTCCCATTTTGTCTCTCCTCCTCCCTACAAAGAAATACCTGCCTGTCCACTGAAAAGACACTGAAAACCAACATGTGTATATGGGATTCTGACCAAGTATAGGAAAAGAGCATAAGCACTGAATCGAACTCCAATCATTAAGCAGAGAATTTCTGTTCTTAGGGGACAGCAGGGATTGGTTCAGTTGGTAACACTCCTGGCCTCTGGATCAAGAGGTCACAGTCTCATGTATCAACTAAGAACTTTACAATTCTTGCTACCACTCCTGCAGAATTAATTCAAGAGGAATTAAATGACAGTTCCATCAAAAGCCAAGTGTCCAGTAAAATTTCAAATCTAGAAATATAATATGGAAATAAATTGCACACAATAATCCTTTTAAGCAAAAGATTGTGACTTAGAAATGGTAGAAAGGCAGAGGGAGAAGAGGGAGTGTGAGTGTGTGTGTGTGTGTGTATTTTGGCCAAAGGCAGGCTAAATGAATTATATTTCATAACTATATTGACACTTGCCTTTAACACTGCCGTGTTCAAAAACAGGTAGGACAACATCTGCAATAAAGATTTTATTAAAAGTAAGCTTCTGGTCTTTAAATATTTCCAATAAATAATTTAGATTTATACTACAGTGATGGGCTAAAAATAAAAAAAAAAATTTCTGCAAAAATGAAAGGCTGAATCAAGGGATTTCACGTAGACAATCCACAAGCACACAACTCAGACACGGTGGCACCAAGTGATTAACAGCTCTTTACAAAAATAGATAAATAATGTTGCAATACAGGAGCTCTCATCTGAAACACTAGAATGTATAAACAGAAACTTATTCTGTACTTTTAAAAATAGGCATCCCACGAAAATCAATAAGACTTACTTAAAATTCATACACCCGGTGTCCTAAAGATTATAGGTCCTAATATGCTACAAGGTAAATTTCCTAAGTAAAACTTTTTTCCCTCCTTAAAATTACATAGTCAAATACTTGACTCCCAGGGAAATAATTCAACCCTACAATAAAAACTATGCAACCTGAACTGACTTTGTACACAGTTGGGAAAAAATTATCTATGTGTGTGAGTTGTAAATAGTCTTTTTATAATGTCATGAATTTTCAGTTTTCATTTTAAACAGGTTTGTCTGGTATTATTATTTTCAGCATTCAAACAGCTTTTAGTTATGAATTTTTTTCTTTAAAAATTAAAAAAATAAATAAATAAATAAACAAATTGTGTTTTTTGGCCACATCTTAATCCTCTGACCAGGGATCAAACCCTTGCCCTCTGCAGTGGAAGCATGGAGTGTTAGCCAATGGACCACCGGGAAAGTCCCTAGTTATGAACTCTTATCACAGGTCTAGAGCCAGAAGGCATCCACAATGGCATTCTGGCTCTTCTCACATTTGACTGCCAATGCTTCAATGCCCTCTATCACACACCTGATTGCTCTTTAAATGTCGTTATAACAAAGGCCACTTTATCTTAATCAGGTACTATTAAAAAAACATTCCTATTGCTTAATATTCCTAGAATTGGGAAATTCCAACTGGGACAATTCCATTCAGAGAGTTATGCTAGGACTTCCCTGGTGGCTCCCTGGGTAGGAACCTGCCTGTCAGTGCAGTGGACACGGGTGCAATCCCTGGTCCGGGAAGATTTCACATGCCGTGAGGCAACTCAGTTCACGCGCCACAGCTCCGGAACCCAGTGCAGCAACTGGGGAAGGCCCAGGCCCGAGGGCCACACGTGCAGCTGCAGAAGCCAGAGTGCCTCAAGCCTGCGCTCCCACCGAGAAGCACTGCTCTCAACGAGAGGGGCCTCCTCTCATCATCAGAGGCAGCCTGCAAGCAGCGCTAAGAGCCAGGGCGACCAACGCCAAAAATTAATTGGAAAAAAGACAGTTGTGATGAATGAGTGGCAATCTGAATTTGCTGTTTTCACAGTTATGTGAAGGCAGAGCAACATGACACTAAATCAAATCCTCATTAAATTCTAATCCAGTGGGTAAGTATTGACAAGTAATTCGCTGAACTAAAACACAACAAAGCAAGGTGCTCTGGGTAACCTCTTCTTCCTTAGACTCTACACTATGTAACCTGCTCTTAACAATACACAAAGCCAGGTAATAAAAGACAACATTGATATAGTCCTTTACAGTTTATGAAGTACTCTTCCATACATTACCACAAATGTATAAAACAGTAAAGGGAACTTAAATCAGCAGCAGCTGGGCGGGAGGCACGCCAGCTGAACCTCCACACATGTCAAACGAGGATCCCTTCATTCCATGGCCTTGATGCATTTAATGACACCAGAGTACAGCCTCCTGGAGAATCCTCTGAGGGCTGGTTCCAGAACCCCCTCAGACACCAAAATCCAAGCGTGCTCAAGTCCTTCATTTAAAATGGCATCATATTCGCATATAACCTCCACACATCCTCCTGTATCTTTAAATCATTTCTAGATTACTTATTAATAACAAACACGATGTAAATGTTATGTAAATAGTTGCTGATGCATGGAAAATTCAAGTTTTGATTTTTGTAACTTTCTGGAAAATTTTTTTCCTGAAAATTTTCATTCTTCGAATGGTGGAACCCATGGATATGAAGGGTCAACTGTATGTACAGAAGCATATGTTCAGTCTTAAGTCCTTTCAATTAATTCAACAACTTATAAGTAAAATCATATCAGAATTACTCTGGAAGCTTTTGAAAGAGTAGATAATTCAGCCTTACTGGTACCATTTAAGGAAGCTGGCAAAGAAATTAAAACATCCTAGTTTAATCCAACAAGTGTTTACCAATCACCAAATGAGTATACAATTACTGAATGAAACTCTACGATAAATACAGTGTAGATTTAGCTCAGTCTACCAAAAAAAAAAACAAAACCTCACAGGACAAACACAAAGTTTATAATTGTGAAGAGATTTAACAGGAAGAGCTCATGCTATGAATGACACAGGCCAGGATAGGTGAATCTGTAGAAGTTACTTCACCTCTTCAAGGCAGAGGCCCAATCTATATAACGGGAAATACCTACAGGACTATGGAGAGGACTAAATGAGACAGTATGCTAAGTATTCATGGTTAAGTAGCCACACAGCAGTATTCAAGGCACGGTTACTCTAACTTTAAAGCAGTAGCATATAAAATAATTCTGCATATTCAAAAGGAAGTTTCTTTAAATGTTTTTCTTTGAAATTAAATATAAATCACTATCTGACTCACAAAATATTCACATTCTTCCATACACTGGAATGAATAAAGCAATGTAAATAATCATCAACAATTTGCACTACCACTGACAATGGGCTAAAAAAAAAATTCTAAGTTGTATGTGACAATCAAAACAGTCCAAAGTTACAGCTGACTATAAAGACCAGATGCTGTAAATATGGGAGGTGTTTGGGCCTGTGACGCCGCGGCTCTGACAGATAAAGTGCTCTTCTGCAGAAGCCTGAAGCAGCCTTCTGTGGGACGCTCGGGGACAGTGACTGCCTTTAGTTTCTGTGCCAACAGAGAAGCTACAGATGAGAGAGAGCGCCAAGTCTGAATCTCAAGTTGCTTCTTTCTAGTATTTATTTACAGCTTAATAGATAATAAACAATTAGTGATGTGTTAGTATTTTCTCAAACAAAATATTTCTTAAAATCAGCCTGGCAAGCTGCAGTCCATCGGGTCACAAAGAGTCAGACACAACCGAGCGAGCAACTGAACTGAACTGGACTGAACTCTTAGCAAAACCACATCCCAGAACTAATCACCAATTCTTTATCTGTATATATAGCCAGCCCTCTCTTTTCTAACTCTTTCACCTCTATCAATTTCATCTTAAATTTCTACCTATATTCCTAGTGTCACTGTTAGAGCTCTTTTACTTTTCATTTTCCTTTACACGTAAGTCACAATAAGAAAAATCCCTCCTTTAAACATTAGTAATCCCCCTTCTATTACCAACATTGCTAAGAGATTTTGCTTAATGGTGGTATTTACACATTAAACTTAGTATTCTTTGTGTAAAATGTAAAGCATTGCAAATACAATATCACATCAAAAAGTTAATTTAATACTTATATATAGACTGGGAACTCATGTGAATTTTTTTCATTGATTTTCACAGCATTTTAGAGCTGGAAAAATTCTTAGAAATCATATATTCTAACCCACTAATTTCACAGATGGGGAAATCAAGGTTCCCATGTAAGCAATCAGCCAGTCAGCCATATTACTAAACATTTATTAAATGCAGGACACTATGGTAAGTGCCAAAGACATACGGTGAACTGAATGTGGACTTTGTAATATCCAATGGAGAAGACAAGCAACAGGCAACTGAAGTTCAAGAAGGAAATTTGTTCTTACTAGACACAGAGTTTTCCTAAAATCACATAATGTCAAGTTACAAAACCACCCACAAATAAAGCAGACTCAACAAAAGGACTCAATATTCAGTAAAGAATAAAATTCTCTCCCATCAAATCCTGTTTGTCCTTTAAATACAACCAAAGACCAAACTCTTGCCTAAATCTCTAATGACTTGGCACAATGATCTCGTCCTTTTCCAGGTTACTACCTAAGACTGACCGCATTGCTTAGCAGTCAAGTGGACATATTCTTGGACCATTTCTATTTCACATACCTTGACTCCTAACTGAGAAAGGGACCACGAGGTTCTCAATGTGTATGTTTTACACCTCGGGCAAGCATGGCGCTAATGCTTTCTAAAGACATCAGAACAGACGAACATAACTCAGTGCCTCCAAAATGACTGAGAACAACACTTAGAAACAACTCTCAACACTTTTTTGGTGAGAAATTATTATGTGGTGGCACTATACTAGGTGCAGGGAGATATGATATCAACAGCTTTGAAGTGAAAATGTACTCCTGATGTAGAAATAGAAACATTCATGACAGGCTCGCAGGGAGAACTTCAAGGCAGACTTGAGGCTAGAAAAATCCAGGAAGACAATCCAGGGGAATTAACATCTTGAGCTGCATCTTGAAGGAATCTGTATTTCATTTAAACAATTCCCTGATGAAGGGTAGGGATCTGAGGATGAAGAAAGCTACCATTTAGTAAAATACAGAAATGTCCTAAATCTCAACTTAGGTCACAGAAGTAGGAAGTTTCCTTCAATTATAACTGCCACAATTAATAAACTCACTATTTCACTCAATCTGTGAAACTTAAGAGGGTTATTCAGGGATTTGTCGTTAGGGTACCACTCTTTCAAAAAACTATTTATTTTTGGCTGTGCTGGGTCTTAGCTGCCACACACGGGCTGCGGCGACCAGGAGCTCCTCTTTGGGGCGGTGCACGAGCTTCTGGCTGAGCTGGCTTCCTCTGCTGCGGGCACAGGTGTTAGGCTCTGCAGCTGTGGCTTGCTGGCCCTAGAGCACACAGGCTTCAGTAGTGGCAGGGCATGGGCTTAGTCACTCCTTGGCATGTGGAACCTTCTTGGACCAGGGATGGAACCGGTGACCCCCACACTGGTTGGCAGATTCTTACCCACTGTACCACCATGGAAGTCCAAGGGTGCCTCTTTGGAAAGGCCTAGTAACTTGGGGGTCCTCCTGTAAGGATACTCTTTTCTCTTTTTCCTTTTAGTCTATGCTGTTGACTATTGTGAGGTATTTTTTTAAGGGGGGGCGGGGCGGTGAGGGGAATTATAGAGACACAGTAAGTTAGGAAATAACTCACCTTTTACAGATAATGTTCATGACTAGAAAATCACTTCAAATATCTTAGATTATTACAGTTCCAAATGCACTTTCAAATAATTTGAATTAAAAGCAAATTTCAATTCTTGTAACATAATTCCTGATTTTATCAATTGATGCTTTCCTAAAATTAAAACTATAGGTATGGCTGAAAACCACTTTTCTCAGTCATACAAAATTTCCCTGAAATTGAATCCAGAACAGTGGAGAAAACAGATTTTTTTTTCTTTTAGGATGCAGAAAATCATTGAATAACGCCTCAATTTTTTAGGACAACAGACTATAACACAGAAGCTACTAAGTTTTAAAAGTTTGACACCAAAGAGTCGAAAGTTTGTCAAATTCACATATTAGAAGTGTCCTATTTAAGATAAAATGGAGAAGGCAATGGCACCCCACTCCAGTACTCTTGTCTGGAAAATCTCATGGACGGAGGAGCCTGGAAGGCTTGCAGTCCATGGGGTCACTGAGCGACTTCCCTTTCACTTTTCACTTTCATGCATTGGAGAAGGAAATGGCAACCCACTCCAGTATTCTTGCCTGGAGAACCCCAGGGATGAAGGGAGCCTGGTAGGCTGCCGTCTATGGGGTCGCACAGAGTCGGAGTGACTTAGCAGCATTTAAGATAAAATCGCTGCTAATTTTACCCTGAGTGGACTGAAGTTCCTTGGTTTTCAATTAATCATTTGCTGTAATTAACAATTCCTAACCACATTCACATAAACAGCAATACTGCATCTGGTCCCATCTCTTCATGGGAAATAGATGGGGACACAGTGGAAACAGTGTCAGACTTTATTTTTTGGGCTCCAAAATCACTGCAGATAGTGACTGCAGCCATGAAATTAAAAGACGCTTACTCCTTGGAAGAAAAGTTATGACCAACCTAGATAGCATATTAAAAGCAGAGACATTACTTTGTCAACAAAGGTCCGTCTAGTCAAGGCTATGGTTTTTCCAGTGGTCATGTATGGATGTGAGAGTTGGACTGTGAAGAAGGCTGAGCGCCAAAGAATTGATGCTTTTGAACTGTGGTATTGGAGAAGACTCTTGAGAGTCCCTTGGACTGCAAGGAGATGCAACCAGTCCATTCTGAAGGAGATCAGCCCTGGGATTTCTTTGGAGGGAATGATGCTCAAGCTGAAAATCCAGTACTTTGGCCACCTCATGCGAAGAGCTGACTCATTGGAAAAGACTCTGATGCTGGGAGGGATTGGAGGCAGGAGGAGAAGGGGACGACAGAGGATGAGATGGCTGGATGGCATCACCGACTCAATGGACATGAGTCTGAGTGAACTCCGGGAGCTGGTGATGGACCGGGAGGCCTGGTGTGCTGCGATTCATGGGGTCGCAAAGAGTCGGACACGACTGAGCAACTGAAATGAACCACATTCACATAACCCAATTTCATCCCTTGATGACAAACAAAACAAAACCCACAAATGAGACCATTTTCTTTTCTTTTCTAACACTATTTAAAAAAGAAAAACTCTATAGAGAAAGGATGTTTCCGTAGGTAGACAACAAAGTTATTTAAACTTTGAAAATCAAACTCCTCCCAATCACGGACTCAGATCGAAAGGATATACATGTTAAGCTGCAATTCCTGTGACAGACAACTCCCGTCATCTGTTTTTGTGAGCTTAAGCAAAACTGCTGGACGAGTTCTGCATTTGATAAGGTGACCTGATTTTAAGTAACTAAAAGGGACTTGGGGTGGGGTTTCGGGGGTGGCAGTGGAGGGAATCACTGTTCTTGGAACTATTTCCTGAAAACTTAAAAGCTAGCTTCTATTCTATACCCACTTAATAATCTAACTGTTTGGAATGCTTGAAACCTTCCTGCTCTTTAAAAAGTAGGCGACTGACAGGAACTGAAGAGGGCAGATTCTGCAGAGCAGGGTTACTGAGCTCCTACCCCACACAGGCTGCAGGGTGGGGGCCTCAGTGACTGCGGGCGTGTAATCACTGACTTGCTCAGCAACTTTGCTGTAATGGCTTCAAATTGCAGGCCTGAGGAAATGCTCCATAAATAGCAGCTCTTTTTTCTTTTAAAGCCTCTTCATAGACCCAATAGAACTGCACTACCAAAAATGGAGGAGTCACCATGGATCTTAAAAAAAAAAAAAAAAGGTCAAGCGAACAAGGAGGAATATCCTGCTAACCAGGTTACTCATTTTGGGGGAATGAATCACAGTACTGAAATCTGACCCACTGTTTGCATTCAACTTTTAGGTAACAAAAATTACAAGGGATTAAGTCAGTTTTTGTAATCATGCAATTTCATGAAAAGGAAAAAGAACTGTTGTTTTTATAGGTCTTTAGAAAAAGGGATGTATACTAAGTTTGAAATTAAATGTTTGAGAATGTCTTCTCAACTCCCAGTGGAGCAGGGCTCCTTCGGTGTCCATTCATAAGCCACCTGCAAGCCGAGACGTGGTGTGGTCACAGAACACACTCTGGGGAAGAAGGAACCACATATACACCAAGGCTCTAAGGTCACCATTAGCACTCACACCTCCTGCACTCGTTATGTTCATGTATGTTTACATATATGGAAGTAACTTGATCATTCAGATAACTTACTGTAAATTAACAAAAATTCAATGAACAGCCACTTTAAGTCAAATATATTTGCAGTAACAGTGAAGATTTTTCTTAGCTGAATTCAGACAGGGAAAGAACGCAGCAATGCATTTAAATCAAATATAGATAGGGACCAGGACATTCAGGTTCCATGTCGCTCCAGTTTTCCACGTGAGTTCATGCCTAACTTAATTTACAACAAATAAGGCAGTTTTTAAAAATAAAACATGAGAGTCAAGTTTTACAGGACAGGTACAATTAGTTGTCAATTAGAATTCATGGTTTTAAACATAAATGATGACTTGCAATCAAAAAGCCAGTATTCTGTCTAACTTACTAAATGGTTCAGAAACAACCTGATCGGATGGCACCTCAATTCAGATTACATTATTTACCAACCATTAGACTTTACATTTTAACAATATAAACTGTTTTCCTGTGACATTATGCTTTACCCTGAGTTTTTCAGGCCTCAGGTGAAATTCAACTATCCTGAACATTATTTTTAAAAACTTCCATCCAAGTACGGTAGGCTGAAAAACATGGCCACAATATTTTGCACTTCCTCCCATGAACAAAGAGTCTACTTTTCAAACCTTTCAATCTGAGCTGAGAGAATGCAGTAACAAGCCTCAGAAGGCTTTGCAGCATCTGCCTTTATTCCCCAGAAGGCTCCCACCAACACGGAAGGAGACCTCTGTGCCTCACCTGGCAGCCACCTACAAGCCAGGAGAACAAGCCTCAGGATGCAAACGACGTTGATCCAGAGCTGTGAGAAATGCTAGGTGGTGGTTTAGGCCACCCAATCCACGTTGCTTTTGTTATTGCTGTTATGGTAGCCCAGTTTGGTAAATCAACTAGTAAGAGCAAACAGCCTCCATGTGGCTTACTACAAAACAGCTGGAAGTCTTCATGACCTAATATGCTGCTATCGGCCATACCCATGCCTTAATTACTAGCATTCCTGAAACTCCTAACTTCCTTCCAAAACCATGTTAATGAGTTTTGTGTAAAAAGAATTTTGACTGCTCTGTGTCCCACCAAAGTTTTATTAATAAATTTAAATCTGATTGTTTTAACTGTTACTGGGTGTTTTAACAGTAACTTATAATGGTGATAGGCAGAATATTAAATTTGTTTTACAATTTATTTTAATAGAGTTGATTAATAAATATGCACTCAAATGTTTATTTGGTGTTGGTAATGTAAAATGGACTCTATAAACTACCTGATTTTGCTTGTCTATCACTCTAAAGTTTAAAGAATTCTTTAAATCTCTGAAAGAAAACATTTCTGTTATTAGGAGCTTTCCTACCAACTTTAAAACGTAAAGACTGTAACTTTTTACAGCATATTTTATTAGTAATTCAATTTGTCCAACAATAATATCAATGAATGAAAAGGGCTTACATTCATTTTGTAAAATTTTAACAAAGTTTACTTGGTAAATAAACATCAAGCTAAACTTAAAAAACAGTACCAGGAAGTTGAAAACAATCCCTTTTAACTAGCATTTCCTACAAATAATAGTGTTAAAAAGTAGACAAAAAAAAACAAAACAAAACACAACTTAAATAGCCTGTAACACTAAAAGTTAAAAAACCACATATAGGATACAAATGCACTTGCCAATGTTCATGTAATGGATGATCTGTAGTAGATGGTCTTCACTTGTAAAACTGTTTTTTCCCTCAAGCAGTGAATAAAACCATGCCACTTAGTGGTTTTTCAACTGTTTTGATATAAGAATTTTTTTTTTTTAAATGCCCAAGGTCAGAGTGCAGAAGTAACCACAATTAATAGCTTCCTTTTGATGAAGGGAGGAATCTCTTAAGATGCAAACAGAATTCAGGCTGGGAAGGGCAACCTCTTTGGTTGTTACCAGAAAATCCCTTTGCAGTTGTCTTTGTCTCCCCACTTCCTATGCACCCACATTCATTGAAGTGAAAATACTAATTGTACAAGCTTCCCTGGTGGCTCAGATGGTAAAGAACCCACCTGCAATGCGGAAGACCTGGGTTCAATCCCTGGGTTGGGAAGACCCCCTGGAGGAGGACACGGCAGCCCACTCCAGTACTCTTACCTGGGGAACCCCAGGGACAGAGGCGCCTGGTAGGCTACAGTCCACAGGGTTGCAAAGAGTTGGACACGACTGAGCACAGCAGAGCCCGACTATATAACTTAAACACTGTCTCTTCAAAGTCCCAATCCCATCACCTCATTAATTTTCCCCCGAATTCTCACAATACTCTACTCACTGTATGTAATGCTTTAACAACATAATTTCATTTCCTATTCATTTAATTCTAAAGCAGTCATATATTCGGCGTCCATGGAACCCTAGATCGTTCATTTACAATCCCAAATAAGTGTCTTTAATAGTTCTAGCTATTAGAGTTTAAGAATAACCTCAAACTTATAAACTTTAGAATACACAAGTAAGTACCCTTAGCATCTTTTTAGCATGGAACAAATAACAGTAATAACTGAGCAGGGGCTACAGGCATTATGCAGGGTGACTATCAACCAATGGACTAAAATAAATCAGCAGGCTAAGGGACAGCAGGGGATTCCCTGGTGGCTCAGTGGTAAAGAACCCACCTGCCAAGGCAGGAGATGCGGGTTCGATCCCTGGGTGGGGAAGACCCACTGGAGAAGGAAATGGCAACCCACTCTAGTATTCTTGCCGGGAGAATCCCATGGACGGAGGAGCCTGGTGGGCTGCAGTCCGTGGGGTGGAAAAGAGCTGGACGTGACAGCAACTAAATAACAACAAGGGGACGTCGTCCACAAATAAACACATCAAAAGCTTCACACACAGTGCTGAACAGAGACCCATCTTCACTGAGCCCATGATGACCCAGCCTCCACAGCTTCTCCACTGAGAGATAATCAGCAACGAAAAGGCAAACCTGCAATAAATGTGTCCTGAGACCTGTCTGGTCTATCAAGACTGATGTATTATTGATTTTGCCCCAACTCCACAGAGGGGAACCCAGCAAACCCTACGCCTTCGACATAAAACCAAGAGGTAAGGGCTTATGAAATGAAGAGACTAATAAGCACATATAGTGAATTCAAATTAGATAATTAAGAATAGAAGAGTGAAAGAAATCACAGACATCAATGTAAGTGATCCAACACCCACCATCCAAAACCAAGTGGGTCTTTTTAAAGAAAAACCACCCTGTGTTTGAGGGAGAAGAGGAAGCTGTGCAAATCCCGGGCACTAACTGAAAATCGAAAAACAGATGGGGATATGGGAGGTGGGTTATCTTCAAGCACAGAGGACAATGATACTAACTTTATCTATCACTGTGCAGAAACAACGATTACTGCGTGACCCATAAGAAGAGATCTGTACCAGTCCTAACAGGAAAGTCTGCATACCCCTACAACTGGGAGGGGTCAACAGTGATCTATCTATTACATCAGCTGGCGACCATCCAGACTACACAATTTCGGAAATATAACCTGTATCAGTCTGAACATGTGTAGAGGAAAAACAGAAACATCTGTATCTTGGCCAACTTTTCCCCAGTTTTTTTTTGTTTGTTTTTAAAATGAAAAAAAAAAAAAAAAAAAAAGTTATCCAGGAAAGCTTGGTAAGTTTTAACTGTGACTCTATCACTGGTAACAATTAGTTCCAGGCATTCTCAGAAAGCTGTTTTAGCTCATTTCTAACATTAGTACTTTGTCATTTTAACACACTACCTTACATATTTAACTAAGATGTACTGATTCTGTTCCATTCCTCTACCCCATTCAAATCTTTTACCACCCCAAAGTATCCACCTTTTCAGTATCATTTAGCACTCTTCTCTGATGCTAGAGTGTTCTGGTCTGGTTTTGCGTTGGTCATTTAAGATTTTATGCAGATTTTAAAAGGTTTGCTTCTTCTTTTTCTATCAAGAATTTCCAACTTTTTAAACTACTCAAGGAAGAGACTGCTGAAAAAGTGGATCTGAAGAAATTCAACTTGCTACCAAAGGGTCCTAACACATCTCTGTTACTACCTAAGGTGAATCCATTTTAACCTAAACCCAGTTTTCATAAAATTCTAACTTTTTACACGTCCATGGCTTTTTTATATGTAAACAATACTCTCTCAATATCACTGTATGGCATCTACAATGGCCTGTCAAAGGCAGCACAGGTCACTTTTCCAAGCCATCAAGACAGCAGTTGTTAGAGAGCAACCACCTAAACTGAGGCAGGGTCACACTGCGTGCCTGTGGGGGCCAGCCCACGCAAGGACACTAGTAACTGTTTAATGAGTTTAGACATGCATACTCGTTTTCTTTAACATCTGTGTTGATAAAAACCAGGTGAAAGGAAAAGAATGAAAGAAAATATATCTGCTGATTTCATAAGGCTATTTTACTTTTAAGCCCTACTTTTTAAAGCAGTGGATACAAGACAGAAAACTAGAAAATGACATGAAAAACAGATAGGATCAGCTCCATTATTATATGTACAGATAGAAATTAAGTTTCCAGGCTCTGTGCCCCTTCACACTTTTCAGGATCCAAATCCTCTGAACAAACTGATACACTGCCTAAAGCCAACCACCCTGCTATCAGAGCACACAATTCCCTCCTTTAGCAAAATCTAATATGACGACTGAAAGTAGCAAAATCGATGCTGAAAGAGACCAATGACACTGAATTAATCGCTTGCCTGGTGAACGCATTTATTTAAGTATTGATTTAAAAGCTAAGTCAAATCATATGAATTTGTCAGTGGTTACTGTTTGGAGCTTAGAAAACTGGCAACTTAAAAATTAAGCCTATCTTCAACTTTTTAAAACCTACTGCACACACTCCCTTCCCTGGCCTAGGCAGAAAATGTGAAATTTATGTTCCAGAGAAGTGGACTTAGAGGGTTTGGATTCATGTTCCTGGCACAGCAAAGAGCAAGGATGAAGCCCCAAACACTAGCTGCCAGTCTTAACACGCATTCCATGGCCAGAGCTCTAGCGAGGGGGCTGGCAGATTTTATCTGGAGAAACTGGCCACTACAAGAGAGCTACTGACATTTAAGGCTTCCCACCACTTCAGGGCCTGGCTGGTTCCTGTTACATCACTCTCCAGTGAAGCCCACTTAAGACACCGCAAGCAGAAGAAAATTTAAGAAGAAACACCTACTGTAGTATCCTTAGAGAGCTATGACATTACTACATCCATGAAATAAGAACAGTATGCTATTAAAAAATAACCAAGGAACAATGAGCTCAGAAGAGTCCTTGGAAATTAAGAACGATAAATATCTTTCTGGAAAAACAAAAAAGCAATTGAAAGTTAAGAGTTGAAAGAATCTCCCAGAAAGCATAACAAAAGGCTGAGAGAAGGAAAAACAGGATGGAAAGATAAGAAAATTCAAGAGCTATTCTGACTGGCAGGGATTCCAAAAACAGAGAAGACATGAAAAAGACTGGAAGAAATTATCCAGGAAATAATAAAAGACCCCAGGAGTGAAGTACAGGGAAACAACATTGCAAAATTTTGAAGGGCACCATTCACACTGAGGATTGAGTTTCCAAACAACATGATCTTTACAATGAATTTTTTAAAGTGCATACCAAAGCATACTATGAAATTTAAGACACCCCCCCCCACCAACCAAAAATAAAGGGGAAAAAAACTAAAATCACCAAAGAAAGCAAATCGGGTTTAACTGTTCAATAAGAAGATAGCATAAAATGGAGTATTACCTTCTAAACTCTAATGGAAAATAGCTTGAGTTCTACAACCAAACTGCCATCAGATGCCAACAGATAAAAGATACTTTTAAACATAAAAGATCTCAGCAATTAGCTACCTACACCCTTTTTCTCAGCAAGTTCCTGAGAAAGTTCAACTATAAGAGTGAGTAAATCAAGAAAGAGAAAAATAGTAAACACAGTATCAAACCAAGAAGAGTGATACAGGGACTTGCCAGGCTGAGAGTGAAGCCAAGTCCTAGTAAGATGACTGTGAAGCAAGCTGAAAGCAACCCATCTAGCGCAGGGCAGGAAGACAAAAGGTTCAGGGATATCTCCAAGGGGCCAAAAGAGCAACAGGAATACAAATGAGAAAAATGAGGCACTAATTCCAAGAGAATATCCAAGTTGTTCAGAAAATCACATTACATTATACAACTCGGCTGCATGCAAATCCTAGAGTCTTAACAATACTAGTAAGAATACTAGCAAAACAGTTTTAGCAATTACAGTGGCAAGGTAAAGGAAAGGGGAATTTTAGAGGGCGCAGAAAAAATTGTAAATGGTAACATATTTTATAAATACATAATTTTTAAAAAGAGGAAAATCTCAAAAGAACTGGAAGTGTTTGCCTCTGGAGAATGTAAGTCAGAGACAAAGAAAAGTTCTGTTAAAACTGCTCTTTTCTTTATGACCCTTATAGCAGCAAGGGATTTTCTGAATCTATGTATATGTTACTCCCCTAAAATTAAATTGCAAAATATATATTTACAAATGACGCTATATAAACATGAATGAATCTTCAATCACCTTTCTCTGACAGAAATCTAGTGCTTCCTAACATTATTCTTTCCTGAATCTTCCAATTCTCTCTAATGAACACGTATTACTTTCATAATTTAAAAAATACACTTTTGTTAAAAATCCACAAAATCAGATACATGGGAGAAGAAGCAAAGGAAGGAAGGACAGTTTTATAAATATAAAACAAAGGAACCCCACATTCATGCTTCTACAGAAAAAAAAAAAAAAAAAAAAAAATCCACCTCTTACCCCTACCTCCTAAATGATAGGATTTACTAAATTCTTTCCTCAAACCTTACTTCATATTATAGTCGCCTCAGGATATGTGAGAAGTTAAAATTTCAGGCAACTTTCTAAATACACAATTAACTGTGTGAAGGCTCAAAGTAGCACTCTGAAGACAGACACTTTCACTCCAAAGCCCAGATCAACTAGTCTATAGCAAGTCTTCATGCATGTACCAAAAAGCTCATTCTCTAAACATGTATCTATTGGTTAAACAAAGACCTTACTTTAAAAGTCTCCTCACTCTAGGTTAAGTAAGATATTGCAAGAGCAGAGAAGGAGCTTCTAACAAACTGTACCCTCACCACACTCAAAGCAAGATTTAGTTGAAAAATTTGCTAAGTCTATTGAGTAACACTATCCTGTGCAGAGAAAAAGCCCACTAAAGTGAAAATGAGCAGGTAATAGTACTAACCACAAACACACTGAAAATATTTGGTAGAAGGAAATAGTAATATTTTAAATAGACAGCCCTATTCATTTTGCTAATTTGCAACACTATTCAGAGAAACATCGTCTTATCACTTGATGTGTTAAAGACTGTGATTCTTCTCATGCTAAACGCCAAATAAGGATTAAACTACCGACCACTTTTTCTTGTCAAAAATATTAAAGGGAAGGGGGAAGAAAAAGACCATTGTGATTTATACCAAACTTCTTTTGTTTGCTTTCAGAAGGGGTCAAGCCCTGCGCAAATAGAAGTGCTTCCATGGGGATAGTACTGTTCCCAGGAAACTTTGTGCTACAGTACTTGAGCATCCAGAACCATGAAGTAATTCTTCTTCATAAAAACAGAAACGTCCCTTTCATGGCTTGAAGTTCTGATTAATCCGCGAATCAGAAGCCCTTTTTGTAAAAACTGCATCACTTAGTAACCACAGTTATAGAATCACACAGCTCTTTAAGACTTTCTTTTATATGTGCTACTCAACTATTATTAAACTTTCAAGTCATAATTAATGGCTAAATTATACTATCACTTAAGGTAGCAAATTAAGTTTGAATAATCTTAACCCTTAACAACTGATTTTTGAAACAACTTCACTTTGATTTGCCCTAAGTCTAAACTTCACAAATATTTTGACAAATAGATTACATTTAGAGCTTACATCTTCTTAAAAATCTGAAGGTAAAATGGAATTCAGAGTCATACTAGCATTACTATCTTAAGATGCTAATTTATTTTCCCCAACTACAATGTAAAACATACTTTTCTATATTATTAACGAGAACTGATCTCAGAGTTTCAAGAAGTTTTTAAAGTTTCAACTATTTGACTATCACCCAGGCTTTTTTCGACAGTTAACATGAAGCTTCAGGGGAGAAATATTCTAACATTACTTTTTAAAGAAAATTTGCCTACTGTCTTGCAGCTAACTGAGTTTGCTGCAATTAAACTTCTAGTTTAATAAAGGTCAAGTACCTGTCTTAGTTCACACTGACAATACTCATTATTTTTAGGAAAGTAAGTTCTATGCTACGTTTATTGTCACACTCACTATCTTCCAACTGTTTTTCCCTGCCACCATATTCAACACTTTCGCGTAAATCTGTGGCACGGCAGGCCATTCTTCCCGGGGTGCCCACCCACTGAGCAGAAGGAAGCATTTTTCCTGAGAGCTGAGGGTGTTCTTTCATCTCTCTCCACTCAGTCTCAATCAGAGAGACAGACGGGTAGGTTGGCCATCCCCTCAGACAGGGAAGTAACTCTGGGGATTTTTAACACTAAAGTACAATTGACTTACAACATTATATTAGGGAAATATTTTGTGACTGCAATTTCAACTGTTTATGGGCTCGTGTCCTCACCCTCCCCTCTTTTCTGGGTTTTGTTTTTTTGCAGCTTAGTCAACAGTTACGGGCAATATCACAGGCTTTTCATTTTTAAAGGGAAATCATTTGGGTTACATTTGATATAGCAAGAAACCAAAGGAGCAGATTAGCCTCTCAATAAAACTGTTCCTTTTAAAAACGCCTAATATTTGTTACAGTAGCAATACACATATGTGTTCATACTCTTCTAAGTGTTTGGGACAAGATGCAAGATCAAATC
This sequence comes from Oryx dammah, assembly GCF_014754425.2. Taxonomy (NCBI): domain Eukaryota; kingdom Metazoa; phylum Chordata; class Mammalia; order Artiodactyla; family Bovidae; genus Oryx; species Oryx dammah. The sequence goes on from NW_024070201.1 coordinate 6,187,960, forward strand.
ATTATAATAAGAAACAATTTAATTGATAATATGTCTCCCTAATTAATACATGTTTGAAGTAGCTTTACTTAGGGTAGAGGAACATTCATTTTGAAAACAAGGTAAGGGTCAAAAAAAAAGACTCCAATCACTTACAGCAATTAATAACACCTAGAAGGCAACTTCATTTAATGTTGGAATACGGGCTATGCTGTGAAATGTCAAAAATCTCTGAAAAGATAACCTTTTTAAAACTGTGAATCAAGATACTCAATATACTTGTTAATAAAATCACAGCCACAAGAAACCTTGCATCTTCGAGGTTTAAAACCAGAGTCCAGTTATTTAGAAAATGATAAAAAAACAGAAATGAAACAAAATGACCTCTTAAAAATTAGAAGATTATTAAAACAATGAAAATCTACACATTTTTAGAATCACTGGATGAGACTTCTTAAATCAAATTATAAGTTCCTTTATGCTACATTTTACATAAGAAGTTCTTTGTATGTCATAACAGTTACAGAGCATGAGTCAATAAAACAAATTGGAGAAGTAAGAACACTCTTGTAACCAGAGATATAGAATTCTAATTCAGGAAGTTATTCAGCAGCTTATAAAGAAATAGGAAGTTGTTGACCAACTACTTGAAGAACTATTTCCTGTAGGAAAACTGTAAGACAGATGAAGAAAGCAGTAATTCTCAAAGCAATAAAAGAATTCTCTTAAAGCTCAATACACAATTTTGAAGGAATTCGTTTTAAACAGTAAACTCAGTAGAACAAATATTATACCTAATACGCAGACTAAACTTAAAATACTTCACAATCATACTAGAACCTGAATATGTGTCACTGATAAATAGCTAGGACCATACTTCCACCTTATCACTTGCCAACCTAAGGCACGAGTCTTCTCCATAAAATCTCACTGATGGAGGCAGGGCTTTAAAAGTCCCAACAGCTGCCTGCCTGCAATCCTTCAGTAGTTATGCTGCCTTGAAACAACAGGATGGGCCAACTAACTTCAAAGTCATTTATCTAATGTCACAAGACGACAATCAGTTGCTTCCAAAGTAAATGTTTCTAAGTTTTAAATTATATCATCTTGCAAATTTGGCATTTATGGTCAGATTTCTCTATGCCAAGTGTGTACTTCAACACATTATATACTTTGTAACTTAAAATTGGTGCCAACAAGTATCTAAAAAAAATGTATAGTAAGGCGCAGCTTTCACTGTTGGAATGACTGTGAAGTCTCTAATTTAAATCTTCATTCTACATCTAGCCAGCAATAAGAATCTTCTTTAGATACAAGAGGAAAGTGCTGCTGATTGCAAAGAGAGCTTGACTTTAAAATATCAAACCCAGAATAAACATGAACTTTGACAATTAACAACCCTGCTCCAAAGACTTCATTTATTACCTTCAACTCTAAGTCAAGGCAGATACTAACTCATTTCCTGTGCAATACACAAAAATAAGTTGTTGAGGACAACTCACATGCCCCACGACATCATGGAAATAGCTACCAACTGGATGTGAACTAATCTTTCTATAACTCTTCTCCAACTTACACACTGCTCATAAAGCAGATCCTTGAGAAGATACTAAATTTGTAAGTCTACATCCAACTTCCACAGTCAGTGCTTAGGGGCCCTCTCTGTAATTCCTGATGTGTACCAACTAACCCATGATTTTGCTTTTACTGACCAAGATCCATCCATAAGGGGACATCTTTTTATTTCTGAAGGTTTGATGTGAGCCAAATATTCCAGAGTCAAAAATCTTCATGATTCTTATCACATAATAAATCTAATTTTACTTCCAGTGAGAATCTCTCAAAAATCTTGAAAAACAATCATGCTCATCTATCTTCTTTCCAGTTTTTCTTTTTCATGGTAACCACTACCCATATGGCATAACTTTCTGATCATTTTGTCCTGGTTTACCTTCGCCAGAGGCTGACCTGAGTGGGGTGTCTGGGGTGGGGGGTGGTGTATGTGTGTGTATCCTTTGTTAATCCACCTTTGAGAAACACTTTCTCAAAGAAAGCGGCACTGGAAAGTTTAAAAAATAAAATACAGAACATTTCACGTCAAAACAAAAAGATCATTAAATGTACATACATAAAAATGTAGGCAGATGTCACCTCAAAGCAATTATTACAAGATACAAAAGATGAAAAGGGGAGCATAAATGTTGCTCTTTAATCACAGACTTTCAGCTATAACATCAACCAAAGAAGAGAGGCAAGCCAGCTATTAAACTGTTTAAAAATCTCCCCAGGTCAGCATGCGACCCAGCAGGGAGAGCTTCAGAAAAGTACAGCCTTTCTTTTTCCTAACAACCTGGTTTGTTTCCACCCCTTTTCCCTTCAAGACGCATCCCTCACAGCGAGCAACTCTTTCAATCATTTACTGTGGATGTCTGCTTCAGAACAAATGATCTTGCTCATGCAGATGAGTTTGCCAGACTTGTGTGTACCTTCCAGTCTCAGGCTCTTTATTGTTCTGGTTGAAACCTGACCCTCTGAAATGGATACCGGGACACCAGAAAACGATTTAAAAAAGAAAAAAGTTGCAGGAAAGGGGGGCAAAAAACTGCAGAAACTTTTCAAGATCAAACTTTTCCCTCTGCTTTTCTCCTAAATAAGCTTGTCACAAAACTGTATCTTACACTGTAAGTTAACAACCTGCCCTGAAAGGCAATATAAAATATTAAGATATACAACAAAACAGTATTATTATTATTGTATTATCTGATCTAATGAATAAATGTTACATTTGCCTTGGGAGTAGACTGTCTAAGACAAATGTCAATCAAAACTTGGATTGTTTTTATTATCTCAACATGATTGAACAGAACTAAGCAACTTTTTGAAAATATCAATTTCAGTCTATAATTACTTATAGGAAACATTTTGTATATACTTATGCCAAAGAAGCCAAATAAAAATATTAAAGTCTTATCCATAATTTCAAAGTGAGAGGAGACAAAATTCTACTTTGATCTTTTCAGCTTCAATGAAAATTTGCCATTTTGTTAAACACACAAAAAAAATAAGGCTGAGAAAAACAAATAACCCAAAAGCCTTGTTTTTGTTTACCCAGAGAAGAGGGATTCTATTTTGAAGACCTGCTGGCTCAAAAGAAGTTTGACTGAACTGCTGTATATCAAATATGAAAACGCATATTTCTCTTTGCTTTTTGAGGGAGAAAATGCATCAAACTGCAGCTAAAGGGTCTGTCATCTCACACCTACAATACTGTTAAATCAGACTTCCAGGGAAGTCCTACTTATTTTTATAGTTCTTTTCTACCAGTAAAATGTTTAAAAAGGTAAGTAGTGCCATACATACTTCATAAAACTATGCCAGCCTACTAATTCTCACAATGTGAAATTCTTCACGGGATCCTTTCAGTTTAGAGCTAGGCTAATTAACAGGTTTGGCACAAACTCAAAATGAGAACATCCTAACTGCCACAAAAAAAGTTTAGTAAGAGGCTATGAGCCAGGAATCCATAAAGCTTTCAAAATATTACCCAAAGAAGGTATTTAGGTCGTACTATCCTGGGGAAAAAAAAAATTATGGAAGAGATCACTGAGCTTGACATAAATATTAAGGAAAATATAAGAATAAATCATATCTTGGTGCCAGAAAATGATCCCCCACCCTTTTTCCACTTACTTTAAGAAGTATCTCTGACCAGAAGATGTCTTTGCCATCTCCCAGCCGGCTGGCAGAGGCACATCGTCAGGGATCTCAAAGGAAGACTGTCGAAGGTGCTGAGCAGCCGGTGCAGCTGCCGGGCCGGAGACCACTCCCGTGGGGGTCAGCGTCCCTGGAGACACGGCTCCCAGCTGCAAGGACGCGGGGGACGAGTGAGCCCGCACGTGCTGCGGAGTCAGCGCTCCAGCGGTGCCTGCATCCGTACTGGCCTATGGGGAAGGTGAAAACAAAGACTTATTAAAATACGTTCTCAAAGAGAGTCCTTGCAAACTTCTTCTAAATATTTGGTCGCCATGAAATTCTAAATACCAAAGGTAAATTTCAACATCTAACAGAGGAATACAGGTTGCAGATGGATACTTTTAAAAGCCGAGGTAAACGCCAAGGCAGTGTGGGTGTTTTTCCAAGTTCTGAACTGTTTTAGGTATAAACAAAACCCAAAGAATCAAATAACTATGTACTCCCCACCTTTTTTCAAAACTAAGTTTTACGTAATTGTTTTTTTCTAAGCCAAGCCCTAAACACAAGACAGGTGTCATTTTTTTCTCACCATGGACAAATGTCATCAATACAGCAACCATCAAAATTTATACAACTTTTAAGAACTACAAAAGATCCAGAAACATTCAAAGATTCTTTAAAAGTCACCTAATGAATGAAATATAAACCCTGCCATACATTTGTACCTAGATGATAAAGATGTCAACAATGTAACCACAATGGTAACTTAAGAATTTACATACTTACATATTTACAACTGTGTAGCAGCAGAAAAACTGCTCAAGTCACACCCTAAAGATATGGGTTTCAGTCCAACCTGGACACACTGAACAATATCTTACTCTCTGAGCCTCAAGATTTCTCATTTGTAATACTTTTCCCCCCACGATGGAAAAATGAGGCAATAAATGAACTTATATTCAAATATTCAATAATTTGTGAACAACAGTATTTACAACCCCCATTCATACTATTCATAAGCAAATGTAGTTATATAATTAATTAGAGTTAGGGTTTGTTTTATCAAAAAATTAAAATTTCCCAGATTCATATAACCAAGAAAAGAGACTGAAAGCAATCAGCAAGGGCATCTATGCCTTGCTGTTAAATCATATATATTCTGAGTTTCCAATCAGAATAAATTGGAATTTAAGACTCATTAGCAGAAATAAAAGTCTAACTTACAGATGCACACTTGGTCAACAAACGCATTAAAACAAATAAAACTATAGTAAATTGTGAATATTATGAATCCATAAACTGCTGAAACAAACTTTCATGCAATCATTTACTAGAAGAATAGGTACACTTTTCATGGCAATTCTTTTCGGCTTATAGATGCCATAAAATGGGGAATTCAATATCCTATGGGTATTATACTTTTGAAACACATTAACCAGCAGCATAGCTGTGCAGACAGTGGGGTGCAATGCCAACACACATTTTTACCCATGAGTCCGGAAACTCATTTCCAGGGGTAAGAAAGAAGCGCACCTAAGTCTACTTCTTACAAACTGAAATATTTAGGGCAAGCAGCTAAATTGTTTTTCCTTCCTCTCCCTTAACCCAGGTTTTTGTCAGCAGGTTAAGTGAGTTTTTCTGAGTTCCCAAACCCCTTGGTCTGAGGGAGGAGAACTTATCACAGGCCTCCAAATAGGAGGGGCGATGGGAGTGGGGGCGATAAGTGTTCTTTCCGCTCAAGTTACAGCCGAGGGGACTAACTTCATCACAGTTATTTGGAAAACCAATTAACTTTTGGGCAAACTTCCTATGCTGAAGTTTAGCCTGAAGCAAGTTCTTTTTTAAAAAGGAAGGACAGAAAGAAAAGTCTCCCCTAAACAAATCTTCTGGGACCGATCGGAATGTTAACACTTTCATGATACACAGTTGCACTTCAACGCTGGATCACGTTGACAAAATAATCGAACGCTGTGTATGTGGGACAGCCATGTTCATATCCTCAGTAAGAATTAAAGAGCAATGGCGAGCTTCGAATTAGTCATCGCTTCCCAAACATTAACTTCTAATCACAGCTGAACTAGGCAGGACTCGGCCTGTGAGTCAACCTGCGGAGCGTTATCAAAGACTTGTGTTAAACCCCAAGCGCGGTGCAACCCAGCCCAGAGCCCGCGCGCCGTGCAGATGTGGCCCATTTAAAAGCATTTCAGCGGACTGTAAATAATTGTCCGCCGTGGTGAAGCCAGCACGTGAGCCCACTGCGTTTCGGGGAGAGTGAGCCTGCGCGAGTTGCAGAGCGCAAGGGGGAAGGGCCGGGGTGAGAGCGCCCAACTCCATAAACAACTTCCAGGAAAGTCTGGATCCTGTGCTCGGCGAGCGCCGGGGCCGCGAGGAGGAGAAGTGCTCCCGGGAGGGGGAGGGGGACAAAGAGCCCGGGACCGCCCGGGCCGGTTCGAGCCCCAGCTCTGCTCCACGCTGGCCAACGAGGGCACGACTCCGTGCCTCCCGGGGAGACTAGGGGGCCCGGGAGACCCCGGAGGAGAGGGGGCTCGGGGCGCGACTCCGCCTGCGGAAGCCAGGGCCGCCCCCGCTCGCGGCCCGGCGGCGGGAGCGGAGGTGCGGGGCGCGCGCGTATTGTGCGAGCCCCCCGCGGCCCGGCCGCCTCGCCCGCCCCTGCTTTCCCCCCGACTCCGCCGGGAGCCCGCGGGGGAGGAACGAAGGTAGCAGGCGAAGCGCGCCCCCGGGGGCTGCAGCCGCCGAGACGGACTCCCGGGGGCGGGG